>NC_056736.1:16867209-16977209 GCF_019279795.1 Protopterus annectens
GAAAAACAGTAGTTGTATTTAGCACGTTTAATAACCTGCACAATTTAAGTAGAGCAACAATTTGGCTTATGGACGGCACCTACGTTAGTAAAGGGGTCTGTTGCATTCAGTTGTATAGCGTGCACAGGTTAGTGAACTTTGGCAATTATAGTAAAGCTATCCCTCTCGTGTACTGTTTGATGGCTAAAAAAAAATCATTAAAATTGTACAACTATATGTGGCATGCTATCTACCATTTATTGTCAGAAAATGAGTTTGAACCTGTGTATGATACGTGCTGTCAGACTATGAACTTGCCGCCATGAAAAGCATTCAGCTGAATGTCAATGGTGCTGTCTCAAAAGGTTGCCTATTTCATTTTGGGCAGAATTTGTGGCATAAGGTTCAACAACTAGGCCTGTCTGCTGTGTAGAATTCAAACATGACCTTTCAGTTATATGTCAAATGTTTAGTGGCACTTGCATTTCTGAATGAAGAGTTTGTGATTGTCACATTTCAATAGTTAAGGGATGACTTTCCAGCAGAGGAGAGAGAGCTGTTATGATACTTTTCCGACTGGTACATTATTTGGGAAGTTACAGAAGTTTATCACCAGGACTGCTTTTACGATGAGGTTTCCACCTCGATTTCCTATCACGTTTTTGAATATTTTGGAACTCAATCAGCTATTCCTTCCAAGAACACAGAATAGCGTGGAGGCATAGCATAGACGTCTCAAGTGCTTACTGGGTGGGAGAGGAACTGATTTAGCTGTTTATTGAATGTGCTTACCAGGGAACAAAACAGGGTTGATAAATTCAGACTGTTAATGGCCACTGGTATGCCTTTATCTCTGAAACAACGTAAGTTAATGAAAAGACAGTCACAGTTAGCAACTATACTTGAAAACAATGAGTCATACAGCCATTTAGAATTTATAAAGGCTATTGCTAAATTGCTGAAACTTTAACAGTAGAACAATGAATGTTCCACAATTCTGTGCACAAATGCACGAGTGCTTGTATTTCTGTTATTTTGGAAACATTTCCGTGGGTGAAGCATTGGTGATTTGTTTACTGCCATGAGATGAGTATTTGGAGAATTTGTCTTTCTTTTGCTGTGTTCCATTTATGTATTGCGGTAGAGAATGTGCTATGATTTTGGAAGATGTACAAGCTTATTTTATGCAGTTTGGATTTGTTGCATGTTACACAGTTGTTAATTTCTATGTCATTGATTAGATAGTCTATGAAACTGGTGTTGGTGATGTGGTCTTTCGGGTTTTTAAGGTGTCTGTGATTTCGTCTCATTGTTCTAAGTGTCGGTGAAGTGGCATTTCGTTGAACTAACATGAATCCATATATATTTTTTTTTTTTTTTTTTTCTAGAAGAACATTGTATTTTCCAGTCATCTAGTAAATCCAATTCAACTTCTTCAAACTCCTTTAACAAAATTTTACCTACACTATCACAGCTTCTCAGTTCATGCACCTAAACTCTGGAAATGCATACTAATACCCCAAATAATGATATTTACTCTTGAATTAAGATTGCCTCTTCAACACCATCTGACCAAAACAATAAGCTGCACGTTACCATTATAATATCCTATAATAAACCCTTATCATGAGTTCATGAGACAGAATTTCTCTTATAAAGTGTCTAACACAAAGTGTGTTAGTGCATTATTGTAATTTAATACTGATTCAATGGAGATGAAATGAGACAGGGCTACAGATCTAGGGACATAAGTGAGTTACACTATTATAATATGAATGCATAGCTGGCATTCTGATATAGGGTCCTTAATACTGTGTGTTTGTGCATTAAACTAATGTAATACTTATTCATAGTAGATGTAGTGTGGCATGTAACAGATCCCAGAATGTAAGTGATTTATAATAATATAATCTAGATGCACTGGAGACAATGAGGTGCTGATTATGGGTAAGTGAACTACACTAATATAATAATGACATGGCTAAGACATTTGAAAAGAAATCATAATGCTAAGTACATAAGAAGGATATGTAAACATAGCGTTGACACATTGTAATAGAACATGATCACACAGGAGGGATTCTTAGAATGGACTTATGTTTGTCTGCACTGGAATGTGTTCCATTACTTGAATACTGATACATAAGAGAAATTCTGAGGAAAAGTTATTGGTATTCATTAAGTGAGTTACAAAAGTCATAGAGTTCTTGATAGCCAATGTGTAAGTTATGGATGTGATAATGCCTAACAGGGTGTGTGTTACTAATACACCCCTGGAAGGACATTATTTAAACAGTAACACACAAACTATGGAGGCTCAGAGAATGGGCCGTCTGTAAAATGGTGTTTTACTTACTTAACCAGTTCTTTATTATTATATTTTTTAAATATTTTTTTATGTAAAATAGTTACGCTGCTTAATGTTTCAAAGTTGCTGTAGTTTATGTAAATGATGCTGGAGGAAACATTTTTGCATCCAAAATAACTTTTTTTAAAAAAAAATATCCAGATATTTACTTTATTTTTTGGTCTCTTTGGTTTGGTACCACTGATAGGGGAGTGAATTCACTAAATAGTGACATACATTTGACTTTCAGACTTGGTTTCCTTAAGATGATTCATGCTAACACAAGTCTTGTTATTTAAGCTACTTTGTAACTATACAAGAACAATATTTAAAAATTGTTCCTATTTCTGTGCCTTTGTTTCACCTTTATTTCAGGCTTTAGCCAGATTTCTTGAGATAAGAGGTTGAGAGGTATGCAAACCTCTTTACCACTGCTGCCTCTGCTCAATGAATTTCTCTTTCATATACACACAGACAGACACACACACACACACACACACACACACACACACACACACACACACACACACACACACACACACACACACACACACACACACACACACACACACACACACACACACTTGCGCTTTCAGAAAATGCATGCTTAACACAAATCCTAATATTCAACCAAGTTTTTGATTTTATAACAGCAATATTTAAAATCTGTTCCTATTTTCAGCCTTTGTTCTCCCTTTATTTTAGGCTTTATCCAGATACCTTGAACTAAGACATTGAGAGGTATGCAAGCCTGTTAACAACTGCTGCAGTCAGTGCTTGATAGATCACTCTCTTCACTCTCTCTCGCTCACTCGCACACACCTCGCTTTCATGCATGCAAGCACAAATACGGTCACACAGACAGATCCCGGGACTCATGAAGCTTGTGCCAGGCAGGCGTAGCATAGGTGGTATAACGCCAAATATGGCCGTCGAGCGATTCAGGTACGATCCAATTCCACGTGCACTACCGGCGTACGCCAGAACTGCGCAGCCCTCGGCTTAGGTATGCTAATCACCCCTTGTGCAGTGCTGCACCATGCAAATGAAGGTACATAGCGATTCATGAAGTGGTGCAGTAAGCCCACGGAAATGTAAACCAAAAAACACGGTTTACATTTTCCCAAACAGAATATCGGAGCTATGGAAGCGGACCAGACTCATGTATTACAAAGTTAACATATGCCAATGGCTAACTACACAGCCAATGGCATAAGAAAAGATGCACAACACCTAAAAAACAACATTTAATGTAATGTCCACAGTAACGCAAAGTACAACCGCAGGGCATGTGTGCGCAAACTGGAACACAAAGAAAATATATACAAATGTCATAAAATCGCAAAGTAATACAAATCAGGATTTCACCATAATACGCAATGGTATGCATGGTACACCACAACCAAGCTGCAAGGGTTGCTAAGGGTCTGTGACAGTGTTTGGCGTGATAACTATGAATTAGCAGTCAATGCCATGCAAATGAGGCGGGTAATACTGAATCGCAAACATCCCACCAGATTAAAGATGTACCATACAGCGCAGCGCTATAACACCGAGGAGTGGCTCAGAGGTATACATGACATCAGCAGTGGGGTGTGCCACTGTAGCTGTAAGCACATTGGAGCAATGCAAATCTGGCCAGGCCGTTGCTAAGCAAAGCTGCAGGACAGGGGTGGGGAGGTAGGTATAGAATCGTTTAGCTGAGAGCACATATGGTGCCTGAAAGCGCATGTGTACGGGGATGAAAACGTGCCTGAAACCTGGTAAGCGGATGCACGCCCCGCGAACCATAGCACAAACAGGAAGGTCAGGGGAAGAAAAGAAGGAAATGCCGCAGTAGGGTAATTGGAGTACAACTGAGCAATTAACACCTATTAACTCGTGGCAATCAACAGCAGCTGACAAGTCTGCTCGCAGAAACCTGCAAAACAGGATAGGGGAGGCGTCGGATTGCAAAGATAGGAGAACTGTCATAGCAGAGCAAAGCAAACCTACAGTAGACTGGCAATAGAACACATTACGCAAAGTAAGCCAGGTCTAGGAAAGTACAAATAAAAGCAGGCTGCTGGATGCATGCCAGAAAATGGTAGGTGAAACGTGAAGAAATGTAAAGGGAAGGGCAAGAGGTAATCCACAGCAGCCAAATGTAATTCAACACCAAAGGCACCACAATAGTAGTTCCTGTAGTAAAACACATAAGATACCCTGTAGCTACGATCGTACATACACACCCTATGACATAATTGCTGTTCACAGCACAATAGTATAAAGTGTGAAAGCACCCTACACACACCTGTGTATTCCCAAACACTGCACCATAGGTGTAAACACACGGGGAACTTTTAGAATGTACATGTTGGGAGCTGCCATAGCTGTGATTCATCACCATGTGTTAGAGACTGACGGTGTTGTGGAGGATGATGCTGACAACCACTGCAGGCCCTGGAGGAGGAGAAGAGTGTTCAGACCAAGGGTAACCTACTAGGGGCAACATGATCTGGAGATAGTAGAGTGTTACAGGGTGGACTGGGACATCATACAGCAAATAGTTGAGCTGTGCCAGCCATGCTTGAGAACCAGAAACAAAAGAGGGGAACCCATCCCAGTGGACACGAAGGTATGTGTAAGCTTGCGAATACTAGCCACAGGTACCTTTCAAAGGCCAACTGGAGATATAATGGGGATCTCACAGGCATCAGCATCCAGGGTACTACACCTGTTCCTGGATGCCATGTTACCACATGCCAATGAGCATATATACTTCCCCCAAACTCAGGAGGAGTTGGCCAGCAATATGCATCACTTCCACTATGTGGCACACTACCCGGAGGTACTGGGTGCGATAGACTGCACACACATACATATCAAGTCACCACCCAGTGAGCATGGTAGGCACTACATAAACCGCAAGGGATTCCACTCCATCAACTGCCAGGTCGTGTGCAATGCCCAGGGCATTATCATGGATGTGTGTGCTGGCAGCCCTGGAAGCTACCATGACTCCCATATCTGGCATGCATCACAGCTTATCAGGTATTTGTCAGGGGGGACATCCCACATGGCCAACTTGTGGGGGATTCTGGCTATGCACTGGAGCCGTGGATGATGACTGCCATCAGAAATGCACACACACCCATGCAAGAACGCCATAATGAGGCACACACACAAACCAGAATCATCATAGAGCGTGTGTTCAGGATGCTGAAATCACGGTTCCATTGCTTGGACACATCTGGTGGAGCCTTGCAGTACTCTCCAGGCACGTATGCCCACATCGTCATAGTATGTGCCATGCTACATAATATGATCCTGCTGAAACAGCTGCAGCAGGGACAAAATAGTGAAAGCCCTCATAGCCCACCGCAACTGCCAAAGCCATCACAGGCAAAGAGGGATTCAGACCACAAACACCCTGTGCCAGCCCCAGTAGGCAGACGGAGGTGTGCCCAATATGCCTATGCCTTGGCAAAGAGGGAATGGATAGCACATACTCTGACAGTGTAGTCCCCTATAGACTGACACACCTCTCCACATGCACACACAGTAAAATGGATGGCACACACACACACGACCACCTGTAAATTGTAATGTATAGGTGGCCTACTGTGTGAAACCTACATAGGCAGCCCTCAAACATTGTACACACAACAGCTATTGGAACAAGGAATGTCAACTACTGAACAGTACATGCACCTATCAGCATATGATGGTGCTGTGTGTATAGGTTCCTATGTACATCGGTAGGTACATGCCTGATTGGCAGAGGCCATACAGCAAACAAGGGAAACAGTGTCTGCTGTCGCCACAACATTGAGTAACCAACTGTCGCTCAGTGGAGCAGAGGCAATCGTGGGATCACATGTGTGTAAGTACTGTTCTCCACACACTCTGCATGGATCCCCTGCTGTGTTAATGAGGGGCTCCAGATAATGTAATCATGGATGTTGTGTCAAGACATGGGGTGTACCCATGACAGGTATTCGTCACCCCAGCATGCTCCACCAACGGTCGTTTGAAGTTGTAGCACATTATCGTGTGTGGCTCACTGTGATATACATACCCAATGCTGGATCACATCCAGTAAACATCACATGGACATACCATTAATTGGACTCATCCATATGTAAACTAAATGAGTTACCCATGTGAGTGCAGTATGGAGTAACAGCCATAGTATACTCCACATACAAAACACCATAACACGTGTACAAATCCCAGATGGCCAAGTGGTAAATGCAGTGACCGTCGTGCATGTTCCCGGTGACACGTCCTGCAAGGGATGTAACATAATCCTGAAGGCACGAATAATGCATGTCAGATGCAGGTCATCAGATCATGTTTAGCACACGTTATTGGGAATATGCGTTGCCCAGTGCTGGTAAGTGTCGTTTAAATATGACTATACGGATATGCGTGAAACAGGGCTAAGCTTCTCTGAATATCGCGCAGATCACGGTCAATGTTATCCAGAACAGGTGAAACCAGCGTTATTCGCCCTTGTACTAATAGCGCCTGCTCTGAAGGGTAAAACGACCACTGCCAGCAGTAGAACACGCAATCATGTATGCAATCACCTAACACTATGGTAGCCAAGATGTACCTACGGCAGATGAGTAATGTGACAGTAAAGGAAAAAACGTAGCCGGATGCTGCTGATATATAAAAAATAAAGCAATTTATTCCAAATATGAATACAACACGTTATGGCTGGTAAATCCTTCCTCAGATATATACATAACAGTGCATTGCCATTATTTAAAAAACATCTTATCCAATCATCTTTCAGTAAAATACCCGCCTTTTGTTAAGCACAGGTTTGAGAGGAACCACATCATTTAACCCTGGATCCCTATGTGCTGTCAGTTCCAGGATCCACTTAGTCTCAGCCAACTCAGTGCTCAATGTAATGTCGCCCCCTACTGGTCAAATGCAGGTTAACAATGACCCTAAAGTAAAACTATGTAGGGATATTTCTTAACATGCCTAAACAACATTACTTTCATTAGCATTTCTAATACTAGATAAATGCTGAAGTACCGTTCTTTCAACTTTTGATTCGTCTTCCTACATAGTAACTGGGACATGAATTACATTCAGCTATATAGACTAAATCAGTATTACACGTTGCCCTCCCTTAAAACATACACTTTGTCATTGTTTGGCAAACTCCACTCCTTTTAATAAAAGCACAAGCCTTTAACGACGATGGGACAGTCCCTACTCTATCCATGGCATTCCTTATATCAGATGACATCCCTTCTCTGCACTTAACATACTTCAAATTCTTCTTTCTTATGTACGAACTGGGTTGTGTGCCACCATGTCTCTTAAAGACTCATCACCTGTTATGATATTCCAATTTCTTCGTATGATATCACTAACCCCTCTGGTATCACTTCCATAAGTCAACGTAAACTTACGGGTATGTGTTCTGGCACCCTCTGCCCCTTGGTTATTATATGGTGTATCTAACCATGGTCTATATTTATTGGATCTGTATTGTTTATTCTTACTTATAACATCCTTTACCATGTTCTCATTGTACCCTCTCTCAACAAAACACTGGCCCAAATGTGCTAACTCCCCCTCAAACTGTCCATCATCTTTACTCAGCCTAGAGATACGTCCTATCTGTCCTTGGACGACATTGGGGAAAGTGTGTCTCGGATGCATGCTGTCGAACGACAGCATAGTATTCCTCCAACATTCCTTCCTGTAAAGTCTGGAAGAGAACCCCCCATTCTGCTGTGTCAAGCATACATCCAAAAAATCCACAGCAACCTGTGACATGTTCACACTGAATTTGAGGAAAGTGGTAGTGGTATGGAGGTAATCAATGAAGGACCTAAGCTCCACATCCGTCCCCTTCCACAAGATGAACACATCATCTACAAAGCGGAAGTATTTAAATAAGTGCTCTTTCCAGATATGATCACCAAAAACATATGCCTCTTCCCACTGGGAAAGAACAAGGTTGGCATATGTATTGGCACAGGGGGTGCCCATGGCAATCCCCTGTGCCTGCCTATATACCTTGCCTATACCCTGAAACACATTGTTTTCTAACACTAGGGCTAGCAATTCTACGACCAACTCCACTTTATTACACAATAGTCCCCTAGATGTTAATAACGTCTTGATGGCTCCTATCCCATAGTCATTATTAATTACCGTGAACAAATTATTCACATCCAAGGTGGCCATCAAACAAGTCTCTCTTAACTCTCCCGAATTAATCTCACCAATCATGGTCAGGAAATGCCCTGTGTCCTTCAGAATGTACTGTATGGAAGCCACACCTGTCCAAGGACAGATAGGACGTATCTCTAGGCTGAGTAAAGATGATGGACAGTTTGAGGGGGAGTTAGCACATTTGGGCCAGTGTTTTGTTGAGAGAGGGTACAATGAGAACATGGTAAAGGATGTTATAAGTAAGAATAAACAATACAGATCCAATAAATATAGACCATGGTTAGATACACCATATAATAACCAAGGGACAGAGGGTGCCAGAACACATACCCGTAAGTTTACGTTGACTTATGGAAGTGATACCAGAGGGGTTAGTGATATCATACGAAGAAATTGGAATATCATAACAGGTGATGAGTCTTTAAGAGACATGGTGGGCACACAACCGAGTTTCGTGTACAAAAGAAACAAGAATTTGAAGGATGTTCTGTGCAGAGAAGGGATGTCATCTGATAGAAGGAATGCCATGGACAGAGTAGGGACTGTCCCATGCGGTCGTTGTAAGGCTTGTGCTTTTATTAAAAAAGGAGTGGAGTTTTGCCACCCGAACAATGACAAAGTGTATGTTTTAAGGGAGGGCAACGTAATACCACTGATTTAGTCTATATAGCTGAATGTAATTCATGTCCCAGTTACTATGTAGGAAGACGAATCAAAAGTTGAAAGAACGGGTACTTCAGCATTTATCTAGTATTAGAAATGCTAATGAAAGTAATGCGTTGTTTAGGCATGTTAAGAAATATCCCTACATAGTTTTACTTTTAGGTCATTGTTAACCTGCATTTGACCAGTAGGGGGCGACATTACATTGAGCACTGAGTTGGCTGAGACTAAGTGGATCCTGGAACTGACAGCACATAGGGATCCAGGGTTAAATGATGTGGTTCCTCTCAAACCTGTGCTTAAAAAAGGCGGTATTTTACTGAAAGATGATTGGATAAGATGTTTTTTAAATAATGGCAATGCACTGTTATGTATATATCTGAGGAAGGGATTTACCCGAAAGCGCTCATAACATGTTGTATTCATATTTGGAATAAATTGCTTTATTTTTTATATATCAGCAGCATCCGGCTACGTTTTTTCCTTTACTTTTGTGTACCTGTTAACGGACAGCTGGATTTGGCAGAGCAACGACCTTTTTTCTTTGATGAGTAATGTGACAGGTTCAGACACAAACGTGCGGAGTCCAGGAAACAGTATACACCAAGTACACAATGAAAGGTCTATTTTGCCTGTCACTTTCTCTGTCAGATATATATATATATATAGATATATATATATATATATATATATATATATATATATATATATATATAATACAGATAGAAAGGGTGATACAGAGATATATGTTGATATATACGGATTCACCGATATCTGCAAATATAAACATAGGTCAACGACATTCATAAAACCTTGGAGGTACAAATAAATAGGATACCGCCAGCTATGGAATGTGTCACATACCAGCACGCGTAACCACGAGGCTTAAAGACTGAAAGAACACAGTACCGGAACACTAGAACCGCAAGTAATATTATCACGATATGAAGGGACATTTAGTTACCACTGACGGTGTTGCGGTCCACGTAGGTACTGTGTTCAACTGTGTTTGTGATTGCCGTTGTCTGTGTATGTGTGTGTTGAGGGTGCCGTGTGTGTTTCCATGTGACTGTAATGTGTGTGTGTGTGTGTGTGTGTGTCTGCATCGTGTGTCTGTCAGTGCCAACTCGGAGGTAGATCATTACGGTAGGTGTGGTTATAGCTAGCTGTAGGCATACGGTTACCACCTGCCCCACATTAGGAGGGACAGCCCATCCCTGGGCAGTTGTGTCCTGACATAAAACATTACAAAGGGAAACTGTCTGAGATTGTAGGACATTATTATGTCCCATATATTATGTAATAGTTGCATTAAATAGTTATGCCTGTATGTAAGAAACGTAAATGTTACATGCAATATGATAAGTAGCCAAAGTCCTACAAAAATAAGTATGTATTGAGTATAAAAGTATGTGCTATCCTGTGTACTGACCATGGGTATGTGTCGGCCTGTAAACACCGATATGTGTCCCACAAGTGTCCCACAATGGCCATTTGAAAAGGTGGCAATCCATGCCAAAGAGGTTCAGTTACCAACACAACTGCAATGACTGCAAATATCCGGGACAGAAATACACGAGACAGCTGTCATTTAGTTACATTTCTTTACATATCGCTGTAATTCCGGAGGTATGGAAGTATCAACCTCACCTGCATACTATATAGAAACCTATTAACAATGGCCCAATATAAATGCCCGTAACAAAAGTCTACTAACTGATAGCTCTTTAATTAGGGAAGGAGCCTACACACATATATGGAATATGTAGAAATGCAAGCCCCACAAACCTGTATATGCTGTGTATACCCACCTACATCCCCCACACATGAAACTATAGCAATACAGACTGTAATTACAGTACAAACATCCAGTCATTCAATTACATCTGCAGAAGCGTTAACATACCTTGTGAGAGACACATTTAAAGGTGCCATGTGAAATCGTAGCCATTGTATAATGGAACAAATGGTGATGTTACAGGTTTTGTTTGCAATAGTCCCTTATCAGACGGTTGGGATGACAGGTACACTCACATGTAGAACCACATACTCTAGCCATCACACACAATCCATGGGGGACATGAATCCAAACTATCCGTGTCTCTACACATAGCAGTTGCAATTACTCACAACAATACAGGCCGTGTCCCCGAAGGTAGGGCAAATGGGCAATGCCCAAGTGGAGAATTCAATTATACCTCACTGTTGCCGTGTAATTGGTGAATGGAGTAGCTGCACAGCTGATGTGCAAGTAATAAGTCACTCAGGAACACCAATTGACGGCAGGAAACCACATGTTACAGGTATCGACGTATATAAGAATGACTTGCCAGAGATTCAGACTGTATCCTCATACCATAGAACTGTTTAAACAGTGTAAGAGAGATAGTCACAAAAGTCCAGAACAATAACAAGGTATGTAGAGCACTCGGTATGTAAGTGTATGTATAGCCTGTTTTGTATTAATTATGTTAGTGTATGTATAGCCTGTGTTGTATTAATTAAAAGTGTCCACAATGCATAAAGTGGGAAAAGGCATTATATACTAATGTTTTGCTGAGTATAGTAAGGCTTGTAGAAATTGTGTGTCCTGCAGTGGGCCACAAGGTAAACATCACAGACATCACAAGGGAAGCTACATGAGGGCTTTAAACAGAACAATTCCATACCACTCGCCGTCAGTGGTAGGGTATGTCCAACAAGTATGTGCCATAGCAGGGGATAGTATATGGCGATATACTGTCACAGTAGGCATGTGTATGTGCATATAATGACAAAGACATGTCTAAGGTGGTCCCGCTGTGCAAGTATGCTTTGCATTACGGGATACTATGTAAAATATGTGTAATGTACAGTATTGTAGGTAGATATGTCAGTTATTCTACACAGCATAACAGGCATATCATGCATACCAAAGGTATTGTCTATTGGCATGTACAATGTACAATAACAGGATACATATGGCTTGAATTCACGGGACACTGTAATAGCATGATAGCTAATCTAAATGGAAGAGCTACTCAATTAACCATGCACAAAGGACATGTACTAGCTTCACAGGTTCATAGTGGGGTACTAAGCAGTCTGGCAAGTCTATGTGTAAGCTGAACTACAGTGTTCACACCAGCGGCACCTCTCTAGGGTAGTGTTCTGTCTGTGAACAGCAGAGCCATGTGTTACCTGCACCTCTGCATAGTACAGCCACTGCAGTGATCCCTGTTGTACATTTGTCTCCCATCCCATCAAGTGAGGTATCACATGAATAGTGCTACTGAGTGTCCCTGCGTGATATACATAGGAATCATGTTCCAAAGCATGGTGAGTGTCTGGTTTGGGTATGTAACCCTCAAGCACATCCCACTCATCGTTGCGTGTGTGCACATATCCATGAGCATGTTGCTGACAGTGGCTTTTGCTTATGTCGCTTATGTGGAGTATATCCATGAATATTGTTGTGGACATGGGCCCTGTCTGTTCAGCGGAGGTCACCCCTGAGTATGTAGTATACAAATGTGTACAGACGTGGTGTCCGTCGTTCTGCCGCATACGTCAACCATCGGAGCTCAATAAACGTCATGGTGTGTGAATGTTATGGTATGTAAAGCCATAGCTGTTGTGTAAGGTACACCCTAAATGGGGTGTTGTACCCTTGAATGTGTGTATACATCTGGAGTTCAGAGGTACAATGGGTGCCTATGTTCCAGCTACAAACCTAGTACAGATAAGTGTGGCCACGTAGAAGGATATCCACGCCACAGTGGCAATATGATTATCAAAGGAGTGGGTGTGACATACGTGTATACTACAATCACGTACAATGTGACATGTATGTAGACGACTACCACTTATGTGATAGTCAGTGGGTGAATGGTGTAATGCAAAGGGGATGTTCATGCACCTTGTGTCATGCAGCTTGATGCCATGATATTGATATCAGGTATTCGTCACAGTGACACCCTTATGGAGGGAGTCAGTATCAGCTGGTGGATCAATCATGGCACTTTGTATGCAGTTGTCTGTAAAGCTAGGCAGGGAAAGTCCCTCTATGCTAGCCTGTACCTCAGGGAAGCATATACCGAAAATGAGGGGCCCTATGACTGAGGACTGTGGTACGCCAAGTGCAACCAAAATACAGTAGGTACTATGGTATGCTACCCTCATTGTGTGTGTCCTGTCCGTGAGCCACTTTGCATAACATCCTGAGACATAGGGTTCGATGTGCAGGTGGATGTGTATGTTGTCAATACCAGAATGGAGAACGGTGCTGAAAGGCAATGAGAGGACAATGTAAGCTGTGTGGACCCCCTTACCATCAACTACACTGGTAACAGTATCAAAGGAGTCCACCAGGTGTAGGAGCATGCTCTGGCCCTAACAAGTCCAACCTGGGTGCCATCAAAGGACCGGAGCCCACCAATGTCTCTGTGAATGACTTCCATGATGATGTGCCCCATAGCCTTGCAGAACAGTCCAATCAGGTGTATACGGCAATAGTCCCCCTCGTGCATGGTGGCGCCACCTGTGTGGAGTGTGATAACTGTTGCTGCGTGCCACTCAGAGGCCACAATATGTGATACAAGGGTATTACTGAATAAGGTGGCCAAGTGGGGAGACATGTCATTCAGAGGTTTGTGTAAATCACATCCTGGGATGTTGGATGGTCACATGGAATCAGTGTTCCAGGCCATATAGAGTGCAGGTTAGTACTGTGTAGGTGTGACCACAGGGACACCGCAATGTTCCTGCATGGATTGTGGCCCTGTAGGGAGTGAGAGGGTGTAATGTTAGCATTGAACCCATCCGCCAGCATATTGCCAACATCACCTGGTTCTGTAATGTTCTTGAGTAACTGTTGTATGTCAGAGCAGCTGTGGGTATTGCCATTGACTACTGACATACCTCCATAATGCCTTGTGGTACAACCTGGAATGTGTCGCAGTAATGTTTACGTAGCTAGTTTCAGAGTATGTGATGAGGGATCCTGTAGCCCTACTAAGGCTGACCAGTGAGCTACCCCACCCATGGGATTGTACTCCACTTTGCAACAGACTCCACCTGTTGTTGTAAATTATGTCCATGGAACTGGACCCCCAGAGTGGCATCCGTTATCTGGTGGGTACCATCATGGATCTGTGTGGAATAGCATGATCCATGCAGTCGTGTAAGTGCTAATGAAGTGCACTGGGGTATGTTTCAGTGTTTGTATGTGCATTGTCCATCTGCACAAGTGTCATGATGTTAACTACTGCTGTCATAAGATGTCTGTAGTAGGCGTTGTAGTACTCTTGTACTGTGTATGCCATGAAGGGTGCAGTGCCGGGATGTGGATAACAAGGGTGATTAGCATATCTTCAGAATCCACCAACAAGGGGATAACCCCAGGTGTGGAACACCAGTCACATGTTGGTAGTGTCCATGTCAAGGATATTGTTGGTCTTGGAGGTGGTGTGTATGGGATGATCCAGCCGAGTGGAGGTTATGAATCCCGGACACCGTTGGCCTAATGTGTCGGTACATGAGTGGCTATCCCAGTTAAGTGTGGGGTAGTGTCAGGCTCACATCAGTAGTACCTGTCTGAGACCTACTGTCCAGCACACCAAGAAATGAGGTCTGGTAACCGTGGGGTATGTTGTTGAATCCGTAGGTTGTTACAATGTGTATAGCAGTTCTGGCCACAGTTAGTTGCATGTGGAGCACCTCTGATGCATTGTGCTAAATAACTAGCCAGGATGTGTGTACAACATACTGGAATATGGGAACACCTCAGCCATGGGTGTGCCAGTCCAGGTTACATGACTGAAAGGTATGGTCTGTGTATAACCCGTCATTGCAGGTGTGCTCTGCAGAGCCTAGAGGCAGGTCCCAGTCACTGCAGAGATATTGAAGTGGTCCATTATAAGGAGTGCCTTGCCTGCGTGCATCAGAGACGAAGATGTCAAGCTTTGCGTCACATGACCCCATGTTTTGCTTGTCTGTTCCCGTTCTGGTGGTGAATGTTATGGGAAACTGTGAAAGACAGGCAGTATAGAAGAAGCAAGAGCCTTACATGTTATCTGTACTCCCAGGGCTGACAGGTGCAGGTCATCTGTGCCAAAGTATCGTGTTTTGTTGACCATGTCAGTCAAAGCAGACAGATACCAGATGCCTGTGGAATGACAGCAGAAGCATAGGCAAATGTTGAAGTGACACAGTCAGTCATTGTACAGTGGTAACAGGTCTGGATGAATGCATAATGCCCCCCAGGGCTTGGCACATACCTTCAGGGCTAGAAGACCGGTGAGCTATTGCATGTCCCTGCACACATAGTCTGTGAAGTTGCATCTCACGGCAGTCACACTAACATGGAGAATGACAGTCAAATTGTACCTGGTGAGGTATGGCATGGGTGCACAGGTTATGTTGCAGAACCAGTTACCCAACAGCAAGATGTTATCGACTATCGCTTTGTGTAGCCTTCTGGGTGGAACATCAGTGTGACCGCCTACAGAGTCACCTATGACAGGTGTGTTGTGTATGTTATAACACCCTATTGGCTGTATGTGATGGGCACACATGAGTCTGTGGGCTGTAAGTTATTGTTGTGTTTGGTGATGGGGGCTGCCTTTGGTGCCTACACAGAGTATGGAGAGGTACTGCACAAGTTGTACTCGTATGTGTGGCTTGTGGTGGTGGAGATCTTGTGACACTATGTGATGAGTGGGGTGTGTTGCAAATGTTACACATCCCCACATGATTGTCAGGTTCAGTCAAGGTTGGTGACAGCATTACTCCCAGCAGGGCTGCATATGTGCATCTCCCACAGGCTGTTGTGTCGTAGGTTGGGAGGTGAGCATTGACTGTGTACATGACACAATTGCTCTATTGCCACATGTATGACATATTCATCATATAGACAGGCAATAGCACTGGTACGTGACAGTTAGACATGCCTGTATATACAACCATGTCTCACAAGATATGTGAGTTACGTGTGTACAACAGCTGTTGTACTGTAAGCAAGCTGGAAATGTAAGGACAGACAGTGTACTTGTGAGAAATGGTGTGGAATGGATGCTATATCAATTGGTAGCTCATGAAGTGCTCACAAGTTCTGAACAAGTGCTGAGCATGAAAATACAATACAGATAGGGTGTTGGATAATATAAACCCACAAGTGGTGACGACAGTCATAATTGGTGGCACCGCACTATTACCCTGCTGAGTATGGTATGCAAGTCCATGAACCATTATCATTGTAGATGTTAGCAGTACAGATGTACATGACAGCACGGATGTTTGACTACATATACCTTCGTATGTCACAGGAGTGTTCTACCAGTGGCCTGTTGACAGAATCAACACCACAAAAGGTGCCAGAGTGACATGTGTATATCACACCAGTGCCAGCTACAGTAAAACAGGGTTAATGTGTTGTACTCCACCCTCATTGTAGCCCACACAACACAGACAAATCTGAGGAAACTGCGTATGTAAGGATGTGAATGGCCATGACCTATGAGCAATAGCTGTCTCAGAGTTGTAAACAACATACAGAATGGGCTTTGTGGGTGAGGTGTGTGACATATGTGCACATTCTGACAGATGATATCAGCATTGTCACCGCTAGGTGAATATCCCTGAACCCATTAACTACCACCTAGGCTGCGGTCAACATTATGGACACTGTGTAAGGGATGGTGCTGTGCAGTTCACCTTCCTGAGTTGGTGACATCTCCAGGCCCCTTAGGTAGTCATACGAGGTACCCATGTCATGACAGGGTGCCATCTATGAGCATGAAGATCATTGGACAGGCATACACAACACTCGGGTGACCAATATTAGATCACATATCACCTTTAAGGGGTATTGGCCATGCGTGGATGGGTGATACCAGCCTTCACAATCCTCACCTTCACTATGCAGCATGCTGTCTACCTTGCATAAAGATTTGTGCTACACTATGATGTTGGACATGCTACTTGTCCATATCCTGATCTGAAAGACATACGTCATGGACAGCCACCGTCGTACTACTAGGATCGCCACATGTTGGACAGATCCCTGTGCCATACATGTGACATACTCCCACCATACCATGCAACCCTGTTCATCAAAGCAGCACATGTCATCTCTGTCATACATGGTGTGATGACCACATGGTAGATGTAGTATCACCTTTCTGGATCAGTAATGTGGCACTGATGCACCTCGCGGTGGCAGTATGGCTGTCGGATACAGATAGGAAACCTTGCCCGTACATGCTATAGTTGATAACCATCCCTGCAAATTACATCTAACTAGCCATTGTCCCATGTCTATCACATGTGCAACACAGGCGATCCATGGCAGGATGCTGAACAGCTGTACAATGTTGTGTAGATGTATATGGCAAAACACATGCATGTAAAGGTTTACATGCGTATGTGTGCATTGTCACTGCTAAAGTCCATTAAGGCAGTGTATGTGTTGATATGTGACATATACACGGCATCAAGGTCAACAGCATTACCGTGGACACATCCAGGCATGTGTTGATAGGTAAGAACACCAGTGCAGGCAAACAGACATGCCCACATCAAGACAGCATTCACATGGAGTATGAACAATGTAATGAGGTGACACACATATATGGTGATGATATCCAATGCATAATGGGTGTTACATGTGTGTGACACAAACATGTCAGTCATGTCAGTGTCATGATGATCTGCAAAGATAACTGTGCAGATGTACTAGATTTACTAGAAATGTATGTGCAGCAGTATCTCTGTACATCCCTGATACTGTGACTTGTCACCATCATTATGTTTTACAGATAATGCCTCATACACGCCTGCCAGCGTACAGCTGCCAGGAGGATGATGTCCTCATCCCTTACCTCCATGAGAACTACGAGGTGTTGTTCAGCCATGTGCCACAGCATGCCCAGCAGTGTGATGACCTGTGGCAGGATCTTTGCAGGAGGGTGAATGATGTGGGTGGCCATAACCGCACCTACCAGCAGGTGTGTAGACACTGCACGGACTTAATACGACATGCAAAACAGCGTACCACTGCAATCACCAGGGAACAAGGTGGAACACGTGGTGGGCCACCGACCCAGCCCCCACTCACACACACCGAGGAGCTACTGGCCAGTCTGAGGACACCCTCAGAACAGCATCCACAAACACTAGCTGCCATCGTGGCGGTGGGTGTCTCCCAACCAATGACCCTGGAGTTACCTGGTAAGTCAGGACTGCACATATGACTATTCTATCCCATTTAGTTGCAAGTGTCACTGTACATTATGTAACGTAACATCATATGCAAGGTATGTTGACATACATGCTGCATACTACAGTATGCTACCCTGTGTATGCACACATGTGCATACTATATGCTATTGTATAGGCGAATGTGTTAACATGCACAGTGCACCCTGTGGCTGTCATACAGTCATAGATAATGTTCAAACTGCTGTGTCACCCCTATGCAGGCACCTCTGGCATGCCGCGCAGACATCAGTCCGTTGCAGGTGAGACTGTCATCAGTATCAGGCATGTTAAAGCATAGATCTATTCACCATGTGGCCAGTTACTTGTACACTTGATGTTCAGTCCAGTCACGATATACAGGTCGCATCACCCATCATTCACACTGGCTACCCATGTGCAATATATACAAATGAAATGATACACCAACATGAAACCACAGTATTTGTCATTGCTACATGTGTGGACATATGTACTATACATGGGAACAACACATGTGGTACGCAAACAGTACCTCACAGTGAGCTGTGATATGGGCGGCCCACAGGAGTCACCATTGTGTTATATGCCCCTGCAATGGGTGCACACATTGTGATGTGCCATCTGACATGTCCCAGACACGTAGTGTTCTGGCTGCAATATTGTCACACTATCCCATAACCCATACCCCACGTACCAAACATACAACCTGTTGTCTGCATAGCCCTGTGGATGGTGACATATCTGACATCTATGGGTGTATGTCATATGTGACAAAACAGACATGTGAGATAGACGGCCATCACACACATTTGGCCAACACATGTGCACACATTGCCATGGGGGATGGCAAGAGACACGTTATAGCCTTATTTGACTGATTATACAGTTGATGTGGTACACTGGACATCCTAAAAGCCTGTGCACAGATAGTGGAGCTGTCACTGAAGTCTACCATATAAGATGTGTTGCACATCACGACTGTGTCATACCATGACAGTAGTCACCTGTACAGCCTTCACAGACATTGAGACCACATCAGGCCACAGATACTGTACATTTCCCTTGCTGCTGTAAGACATCACCATTAGCTGTGCACCTCGTGTGTGTGGTACATTAATGTCATGTGGGACATGGTGAATTGACAAGTCTGCTATGTGTGGACATGGTTGCCAGGCAGCTAAGACTCTGTACTAGTTGTGCAGGGGTGTCATCTGTATGTCCTCCAGTGACCTGTCACATGACACAGCATGGTTTGGTGTGTATACACCTCAGCATTGTGGGTCACAATCCACAGTTATGTCATGGGTATGCATGCAGTTATGGCTATGCAATGTGTACATATTATGCACTGTATAGCAATATAGACACCTCATGATGCCATGCAATGGCACAGTGTCTGTATTTCACACTGTATAGCAATGTAGACGGCTCGCACTACCCTTCCATGCTCATGCACATTTGCTAAACATGCATTCTATCTGTAGGGCATACAGACAACATCACAATGTGATGCCCATTACGACGCTGTACATGCATCAGGACACCATTGTGTCAAACGTGTATGCATGTTAATGCACACGTCAGCAGATTACATGTCAAGGTCACGTCAGCCATGTGTACTGTTATCCTGTTCTAGTCCACATGGCGTATCATGGGGATGTATGCATACTACCATGATGGTGTGAACTGCATGGCTACTGATATGATACCTGCTTGCTATAGTGTGCACCCCAGGGAGGTATGCTAACTAACACTATTAATGTCTGAGCTGCATGTCATCTGCTGTATCACATGAATGCTGCATGCCGTCTGTCAAATCACATGCATGGTGTGTCTATGTGCGTCTGTGTGTGTCTGTGTGTGTCTGTGTGTGTGTCTGTGTGTGTCTGTGTGTGTGTGTCTGTCTGTGTGTGTCTGTGTGTGTCTGTGTGTGTCACCATGTGTGTCTGTGTGTGTCTGCCTGTCACTTTGTGTGTCTGTCACTGTGTGTGTCTGTCACTGTGTGTGTCTGTCTATTGTAATTTAGAGTCTTTCTTTGCATTCACAGGTGATGTAGGTGTGTTACCCTCCTGCGGTCCATCTGATGTTAGTGTCACCCACAGATACTAGCAGTGATGAACATATGCATGAGGTCCATGCAGGGTTGTCAGGGGCTGAATCTGTGCCAATGGTTGCCATCCCAGCTATGTCCCCCTCTTCCCCGCACACAGTTCTGCTGCCAACACATACTGCATCACCAGTGGCCATAGAGGAAGGACAGTCAGCATCTGTCAGTGTGGAAGAGGAATGTGTGGTGGCTACAGAAGGTGTGTCTCCACACCATGGTGTCAGTGTAATGATTGCAGATGTGCCACACAGGCATGTGGCCAGTGCCGCTCGTAGGAGGACCTCTGGCAGACATGCACCGGCAGGACAGAGCGCAGCAGCTGGTATCACCAGACGCATGTTCCAGAATGTAATGGTGGCACAGGCACGTGCTGAACAGCAGAACAGAGGAGGGCAGAGGCTGCAGAGGGCTGCTATCCATACCCTAAATGACAACATCCAGGCATTGGCAAATGCTCAACAGCAGATTGCTGATGTTCTGGACAGGCGATTGGGTGACATGGTCAGAATCCTTGACCGTGGCATGGCAATCCGTGAGCATGAGCTGTCTGTGCTGGAGCATCTGGTAGGAGTGAGGCATAGGCCACGTGGACGTAGGCCAGCTACACCACCTAGTGCAGGTCAACGTGAGTGTGCCACCTCACATGCGTGCTCCCATAGTGCCGGTAGCAGTAGTAGTGCAGCTGGTGATGCGCTGTCCACACCAGGACACAGTAGGCCATGTGGATGTGGCCCTGGACGTTCCCAGTGAGGACATGGTTCTAGTGGACATGTGTCGTCGGACAGTAGCCAATCTGTACCTCCACCTGGTAGTGCCCATGCAACCCCTGGCAGTCACAGGTCACATGGCCATGGCCGGAAACGGTGAGCTGTACAACCTGGTCTGTACAATCTGGAGCTGCCAATAATACCCCTGTGAATGCCTCACAAAAGGCAGAACTGTGTGCACACATACACGCACACAACAAACACATCTGTAGGGCACCACAACACCCACATACATACTGTCCAATCATATCATCGGCCCTTACCCACACACATGATGTCATCCATTGGTGCAGCCTATGCCCCTGGCAAACATTATCACCCTGTGCATATGATGAAGCCTGTGCCACATCCTTGTCATCCACACCATCGGTGCAGGGACATGCTCGAATGGTCTGATGCACAGGGTGAACAGAATAGTGAGAGAAGTGTATATTACATTCGCTGTGTAAGAATAGTGAGAGAAGTGTATATTACATTACTTGTGTAAGAATAGTGAGAGAAGTGTATATTACATTAGTTGTGTACTGTTGACACGCACCAAACATACCATGTTGTACAGGTTTAGCATGCATTGTTATATGTTCACAGTATGTATCTCGGTAACAACAGTAACAGCATGTTGGTAATGATGCCCTGGTATCCTCCTTATGGTCTACTTGCATGTGCCTACAGGTAGCAGTGTTTGCAGTCTCCCATGTGTAACTGTGGAGTACTCACAGGCACATATGGCAATATCAGCATGCTATACGTAGCCTCAACCTGACTGTTGGAAAGGCTAACATACCATAGATGTCCACACATATACTGATCCAGAGGCATGTGGGCAGTTTAACGGGCTACAGTGGCTAGAGACGTGACATCCATACCAGGTCACATCACAGGTATGTTGACATGGTGCAGGGAATGTACACGGCGGTCCGGCCGATGATAACGTTAGAGGCCACTTGATAGCATGAGGCCTCACTGTGTAGCAATAATACCCTGTCACATTACAGAAACATGCCCACACTCACGGGGTCACCGACACTATAACGCACACCCCATAGTGTTGAGGTGAGGACCCCTGCCTATGTGGTGATCACCCACACAGTACTGTGCACCCACACGACACGACACAGAGAAAGAACATGTACAGGTAGCTAGTACAGCTGAGACTGATGGCATCAACAGGGTAGTAGACTGCATCACCATGAGGGGTTAGGGATCCTGTGTGTTCTGTATGGTAGCATACACCCTCACTCCATGCACCAGACAGCCATACATACATGCACACACACACACTGTGGAGACCACAAATGTCATTCACATACGGATAGCTGATATGTGTGTGACACACACACCACCCCTGCCTATGTCATGCTTTCCACACTGCAGTATGTAAAAATCTCTACAACAGTGTACAGGGGTGTGTAACAATTGGGATGTATTCCCCACCATACATGGCATATATGGTCACACAACCAAACACCCATGGCAGTACTGTGAATGATACACCTGCTAAATGATGATATATCTGACAGACATGCAGCAGTATTGGCCGCATTATGTGTACCAACTCTACATCCGGCAGTTGTACTGCTATATGCACATGGGAGGATGTAAGTGTTACAGGTGTCAAGTGACTTACAGTCAGTAACACCTGACCGCTGTGTAGGGATTATGTCTTCACCATCAAGTAACAGTAACATAGCATACTGTTTGCACATGTAATGGTAGGATGGCGTGTGACACACCTGTGAGCCATCCCTGGCAAACATCCATCTGCATAGGTGGATCACCACTTTATGTACACACATCCATCCATACCTGATGTACATCCTACCATACTGTCAGTATGTCACCATATACAGGTGTCAATGATGGGGCTGCATTGCAACTGCATGTTGTAGTTGGGCACAGATGAGTTACATACATCAGCTACTGCACATGCATGGTAGATGCATGCACACTACAAATTGTACATGTGTTGGTCCTACATGCCTGTCATGTAGCCATGTTTGTATGCATTGCAATTGGTGGACATGTGTGATGACATACATAACACATGGACTGTTGTATGATATGATGGGTGTCATGGGTAACTAGTACAGAGGGAATGTGTCCTCGGTCAACATTGCTATCTCATGTACTGTTAGCATTCAACAGCCATGGACCCACCTTCCATTTGTGTGCATGTGATTGCTGTAGCCACTTGTCTTCACGGAGGACAGCAAAAGCTATGCTATGTACATATGTGTTGTGTGTGTGGTCCATGCACATATCCACTGCGATTACATGTATGTCATATCCAAACATGTGTGTTCTTTGGTGTACAGTGACAGTCATCTGTCACAGCTGTGTAAGACCCAGGGCCCCTGGTATGTGTAGAGCTGACCTGGTTATGTACAGTGGTATCATTGCAATGCATAACACATGATGAAACCCTGTCAATACATGTGTAGTCTGCACAGTTGCTGTAGACCTGTGTACAGTCCACTGGTCATGAGTCACACAGTGTTGTGGTAATGTATGGCTGTGTATTGCTGGTCCAATGACATGGTGATGTCTGAGGACTACATTGTAGACTGCAGTGTGTACCTCTGTGATCTGCACCTGAGACATCTGTGATGGCTCCTGAGTGTGTACTGGTCAGTACATGTGAGTGGCCTTAATGTACATGGGGACAGTAACACCATACTGTGCCCTTCCGTGTTTATAATCCGTGTGCATGCAAGACGGCCCTTTGCAACTGCTAAGTGTGTGAGCATGCCCAGTACGCCGTTGAATAGATGGACACACAGTACATTCCAAACTGCACCCTTCCATGTTTAGAATCCGTGTGCATGCAAGACAGCCCTTTGCAACTGCTAAGTGTGTGAGCATGCCCAGTATGCCATTGTGTAGATGGACGCACAGTACATTCCAAACTGTGCCCTTCCATGTTTAGAATCCATGTGCATGCAAGACGGCCCTTTGCAACTGTAAGTTTGTGAGCATGCCCAGTATGCTGTTGTGTAGATGGACACACAGTACATTCCAAACTGCACCCTTCCGTGTTTAGAATCCATGTGCATGCAAGACGGCCCTTTGCAACTAAGTGTGTGAGCATGCCCAGTACACCGTTGTGTAGATGAACACACAGTACATTCCAAACTGCGCCCTTCCGTGTTTAGAATCTGTGTGCATGCAAGACTGCCTTCGAAAACTGCTAGGTGTGTGAACATGCCCAGTACGCTGTTGTGTGGATGGACAAACAGTACATTCTAAACTGCGCCCTTCTGTGTTTAGAATCCGTGTGCATGCAAGACGGCCCTTTGCAACTGCTAAGTGTGTGAGCATGCCTAGTATGCCATTGTGTAGATGGACACACAGTACATTCCAAATGGATGTGTGATACTAAGCGTGTGGGTATGCCCAGTGACACCTTGTGTCGATGATGTGCCTCTGTGTATGGGCATGGCCATTGACATCCTGTATAGCGTTGGTGGTCATCCAGGCAACAGATGTCCCTTTTCAACATCACGATGGATGCCTACATTGAACACACTGGTTGACTGTCTTCAAGGGTGGACTGTCTGTGGCGTGTCCCATATCTATGTAGTGCTGTTGTAGTGCTCCATAGATATTTAGTTGCCCCGATCACACCACTGCCATGTGTTTGTCTACATCTGCCTTGGGACAGTAATATGCTTTCAGACTGCTCACTCTCTATACAGTCCCTATCGGTGTCCTTGCCTTTGCGGATGATGTCATCCACCTAGAAGTATGCCTCTGGGAGTGCTGTGTTCAGTAATCTAGGTAGTGCATTCTGTAACTACGTAATGTTGTAGTGTGATAAGGTAGTTAGGTGTATGTTCGACTCCCAGCCCTGTCAAGTGTGTGCCTCTGTATGTGTGTTTCCATCTTCCTGGGGACACAGTAATGCTTTTAGATGCCTCACACCACATACATTTCCTATCGGTGTCTTTGCCTTTGTGGATGATGTCATCCACCTAGAAGTATGCCTTTGGGAGTGCTGTGTTCAGTAATCTTGGTAGCATGTTCTGTAACTGCGTAATGCTGTAGT
Source organism: Protopterus annectens (assembly GCF_019279795.1). Taxonomy (NCBI): domain Eukaryota; kingdom Metazoa; phylum Chordata; order Ceratodontiformes; family Protopteridae; genus Protopterus; species Protopterus annectens. The sequence goes on from NC_056736.1 coordinate 16,892,526, forward strand.
GTGATAAGGTAGTTAGGTGTATGTTCGACTGCCAGCCCTGCCAAGTGTGTGTGTGTATGTGTTTCCAGCTGCCTCGGGACACAGTCATGCTTTTAGACGCCTCACACCACATACATTCCCTATCAGCGTCTTTGCGGATGATGTCATCCACCTAGAAGTATGCCTCTGCGAGTGCTGTGTTCAGTAATCTCGGTAGCGCATTCTGTAACTGCGTAATGCTGTAGTGTGATAAGATAGTTAGGTGTATGTTCGACTCCCAGCCCTGCCAAGTGTGTGCCTCTCTGTGTGTGTGTGTGTGTGTGTGTGTTTCTAGCTGCCTGGGGACACAGTCATGCTTTTAGACGCCTCACACCACATACATTCCCTATCAGCATCTTTGCGGATGATGTCATCCACCTAGAAGTATGCCTCTGGGAGTGCTGTGTTCAGTAATCTCGGTAGCGCTTTCTGTAACTGCGTAATGCTGTAGTGTGATAAGATAGCTAGGTGTATGTTCGACTCCCAGCCCTGCCAAGTGTGTGCCTCTGTGTGTGTGTGTTTCCAGCTGCCTGGGGACACAGTCATGCTTTTAGACACCTCACACCACATACATTCCCTATCAGCATCTTTGCCTTTGCGGATGATGTCATCCACCTAGCAATATGCCTCTGGGAGTGCTGTGTTCAGTAATCTCGGTAAAGCATTCTGTAACTGCGTAATGCTGTAGTGTGATAAGATAGTTAGGTGTATGCTCGACTCCCAGCCCTGCCAAGTGTGTGCCTCTGTGTGTGTGTGTTTCCAGCTGCCTGGGGACACAGTCATGCTTTTAGACGCCTCACACCACATACATTCCCTATCGGAGTCTTTGCCTTTGCGGATGATGTCATCCACCTAGAAGTATGCCTGTGGGAGTGCAGTGATGCCGGAACTCGGTAGCGCATTCTGTTACTGCATAATGCTGTAGTGTGGTAGACTACACAGGTAAATGCTCGATTCCAGGGCATGGCAGGTGTATGTTTGGCAGTTCTAGCATATGTGTTGGTATCTGTGGGTGGCTAGCTGCAGGGTGTGTCCAGTTTGTTTTGTTGCTGACCTATTTAGTGTCCACAGCCCACATATTCTGCCAAGACACTGGGTTGTCAACACATACAGTCACCAATAGGTCTGGTAAGTAACTGTCAGCAGCCCTACTCTTACCCTTGCTATGGTCTGACCCGTGTGACGCAACATAACACACATGCCCTGATATTAACAACACTACATGATGCAGGTGGCACATGTAGTTTCCTTTCCATTCCTGTCTAATGTATTGTTGTCATGTGGTTCGCTGTTGTGATATAAATGCCATATCTACATATGTGTGTACAGGTATATGTGTGTATGTATATATACATATATGTATGTCCATGTATATATGTCTACAAATAATATATGTGATATATGTAGATGTAGAGGGGGACATAGATGTGAACATATGTCTGGGGACATCAGCACTATTGACTATTTGTGCCAGATGATCTGTACATGATAACCTGGGATCTATGTATATCTGCCATGGCATGGTGTTAATGCACATCGTCTGTGGTGTGCAGGGCCACGGGTTATAGTCGTGTAGACACTGGTTATTTTGTTGCTGGGCAGACCATGGGACATCGAATATGGTGATGGTAAGGCACATGTTGCCAGTTGTGTGTGGATCTGAGTGACACTGAGCAGTCGTTAATATGTTGGAGGTTTGGTATGGGTCATATAACTATTCATTAGAAGACTATACTATGCAGATGAGGTTGACTATGGTGTATCACATTTATTACCAGGGTGTGCTGCTGTTCTCTAGAGTGTATGTGTGTATTCAGCCAGGTGCAGGTCTCGCATATAGTTGACAGCATGGGTGGGGGGTCAGGCATACTGTACGTACTTTGCAGAACTGTGCCTCGGGACTGCTCCTGCCTTAGCAAACCTAAGCTAGGGGTGTGTCTATACCTACCTGGTGACATTGGGAAAGATGACAGCAGTGGTGGGGTAGTCAGGGTGTACATGCTGCACAAGCAGGTGTTGATCAACACCTGTTTGTGCTGATCAACACCTGTTTGTACATGCTGCACAAACAGGTGTTGATCAGCACAATCAGCTGATGACATGGCTGCCTGCACATGAACAGTACATTAATGTGAGCAAGCAGCATACACACATGTTTCGTCCACACTCTACACCACCGGTGTATACCTGCAGGGACATTTCATGATACAGTCCAACCAAATGACACGGGTTGCAGCAGGCAACATATACCAACATGTGCAGGAGGCTGGGGCAGTGCAGATATGTATGCTGCTGAACAACCCTTACTGGGGTGACATAAGAATTTATAGACCGGGGGTGACTTACAAGGGTCTACATGGGCTGGGGATGTTGGAGCACTATAGGGTGGACAGACACCTCTTACAGCAGCTTGTTGACCTGTGCCTAACACATCAAACAGGCAGAGGGGAACGCATCACAGTGGATACCAAGGGATGTGTTGGCCTAGGTGTACTAGCCACAGGTACCTCACACAGCACAACTGGGGATATCATGGGTATCTCACAGGCATCTGCATCCAGAGTGTTGCACCAGTTCACAAATGCCATGTCAACACATGCTAGTGAGCACGTACAGGTCCTCCACACACGTGATTAGTGGACCAGCAATATGAATCTGTTCAACCACATGTATGTGTACCCTGGAGTACTGGGTGCTATAGCCTGAACACGTAGCACCACCCAGGGAGCAGGGTAGGGCCTACAGTCAGTGCAGGGGCATACCCTCCAACAGCTAGTCCCTATGCGATGGCCACGGCATGAGATTGAATGTGTGTGCTGTCTGCCCTGGAAGCTGTGATGTGTCCGATATATGGCGTCTGACACAGCTGTAGCACACCAATGCCTATTTGTACATCCCCTACAGTCTCCTAGTGGGGGGTGCTAGGTAAACACTGGTGTAGAGGCTTATAACAACCATCAGCAATGCACACACACCTTAACAGTCAGACCATACTGAGGTGGATGCACAGGCAAGACATATACATGTGCATGTGTTTGGAATGCTCGGTTCACAGTTCTGATATCCGGACACATCTGTTGGGGCTCTGCAGTATTCACAAGCTACATGCATACATGTTGTTATGTTATTTGCTATGCAAAACAATGTTATCCTGCAGTAACAGTTGCAGCAGGAACAGCATGGGGCAGGGCCACACAGCCAACATCACTGCCAAGGCTTGTACAGGCACAGTGTGACTTCGTAAAGGACCTACCTGAGTAGGGCAAAGTTGGCGACAGCCAGTGCACAGTATGACCTGCTCTTGGCAAAGAGGCAACACAAGGCATATGCACTGATACAGTAGGTACCTACGGATTTCCCCTCTCTGACCAGCACACAGTACAATGGATGCCAAACATGAAAGTACCTGTGCTCGGCCATGTATGGGAGGTGCATTGTGTGCATCCGACATAGGCAGCACTCCAGCACCGTCCTCCAGTCTGTAACACAACCAGAGTATGTCTATTGACCTAACAAGTGGCAGCTGTATTAGAATGTGTACTTAGCCATTGCTCTGGTATGTATGTGAGCATACAAGTGACTGTGGTGGCCATATGTTAGGGCAGCAGACAGTACACATCCATAGTGGCACCATGACCTATGTAGCACATATGGGGGTCACAATGGTAGGCTGTAGTACACAGGGTGTCCTAACCCAATGCAGATTATGGGCTGACCATCATGTGTGTCCATACAGCCCACACACATTCCATGCAGCTGGACAGATGTGGACCAATACAGACAAATGATATACGATGGCCTATGGATATGCCTAACGACTGACCCCAACCCCCTATGACACACACAGATGACAGCAGGCCAGGCTGGTTTATGTAGGATGTGTAATAGGACGTCCAACACCACTGTGCTGGTAATTAATGCTGGGAACTGACATACCCTGGTATCCCTCCAACCAGCAATTTAGGTAGGTCCACACACTGACATAGAGTACCCGGCAGACCAGTACAGTAGTGGCAGACGTGTACAACTGTTGGCTGTGTCCCCTGTCACACCTACACATGTGAGAGTCATGTGCACCACCCACGGTGCTGTGTAGGACTGTGGTTGTGGTTGCATGTCCCCCACGCTATACAGACATGTAGCAACTGTCAATGCCACATGACCATTAGCTACCCTGCAGACACAGCATGTTACCTGTCTGTGTAGAATGGAGGGGTCAGCAACACAGTACTAACTATCTAGACATGTGACACATGCAATACAGTTGACCATACTTTGCATGCTCACACACATGATGGTATTGTCAGCCTACAACATGCGTAACAGTCATACTGGGCATGCTCACACACTGAACCACAGGATGGCCAGGCATGCACACACCAGTGGTCTGGACATATCTGCCAGTACATTGCTATACTGTTGGATGTCTGCGCTGTATGGTGTTTGCGGTCTATTGTCTGTACATATGCCATGGTCTATTGTTAATTCACATGAGCTATGTGCGCAGGGTACTTCTACCATCACTTGTATAGGGCGGTTCTTTGTTTGCGGACAGGCCAACGCCTTTGGATACAAACCGGGTAAGACACAGTCCAGCAGGTGGGAGCTGTTGTGCGTTGGTTTGCACAGTGTTAAGCACTGCTGACCTCTGGTCACAGCACCTTATACACATTTACACTCCACATTTCTTTGACAGGGCACTACTGGCATACTGGTAGACAAACACGCTTACAGCCGCTCGCTCTCCAACATTTCCGCTTACATTTGTCACTCACGCTGGGTGTGTGTGATCCCTTGTGATGCGTATTACATCGGACTACATGACTACAGTATCAGGTATGTGTAACCATTTTGTGACGGCAGCCATTCGACTGTATGGACTCGGCGGCCTGTCCAGTGATGTACTCATATTATATGCGTGTTCCTCATACGATCTGCTCCCATCTTCTTGATACATGGGAACCGATACTCTGCAATGCTGACATGTGACTTGAGTTTGTTAACGCAGCTGTCTGCTGAGTAATGCTACCGCATACCAACTGCACATTGACCACCTTTCAGATTGCACGACTGGAGACTGTAGGCGTGACACCTTTCCCACTTTGCATGGGACAGTCCCTCATCACACATGACATGTGACAATACCAGAACTCTCCACCAATCGGGGACACATTTCTGCAGACTCAGGGACAGGTCATGAAAAACAGGGACACTTTTACAAAAGTAGTGCTATTAACTTGACACATTGACAGAATCAGAGCATATGACATAATACACATATTCTGAAGTAACAGTTGTTTATACCTCTTACTTATTGTCATTAGGCAGTAAGTGTAATTCACCACATTTCCTTCAACAGCCACTACACTTAGGAGGTATTAAGAAGGACACAGTTAGACTTTCAGTCAAACTCAGGGATGTACCTGACATTCAGGGACACTTGAGGGGTATGGACAATACTCTAGCCATTGCAACTGTCCTGATTAGGGGACCTTCTCATGTTGTAGGTGTTTGTACTGGTTGCTTGTTACCGGTCTTGTATACCTGACATGTCGATATGTCATATGTAGTAGCATAAGCAACTATACTGCTGCTAGACTACACTTTGATTTGCTTCGATATGTATATTTCTGTACTATGCATGGCTGTAAGTATGTTCTGCCCTGGTACATCTGACAGTTCTACAGAGCAGGTTCCACTTTGGCTGTTCAGACTGGTGGCGGCCCTATAGACCCTATATGTAGAGCTATCACATGTGTCGAGGCAACACATACCCACAGCATACCTCTCAACTGTCCCTGATTTCCGGGGCCATCCCTGATTTTGACTGAAATTTTAACTCTGTCCCTCTTAATCCCTCCTAAAACTAGTGATGTTTTGAGTAAAGGTGGTGAGTTACACTTCATGAATAATGACAATTCTTAAGAGTTACAAACTTCTTTTATTTCAGAAAATGTGTATCAATTCATATGCTCTGATTCTGTCAATGTTTCCAGTTAATAGCTCTAATATTTTAAATGTGTCCCTGATTGTCCTTGTGTTTTCTTGACTTGTCCGTGATTCTGTTGAAATTTGTCCCCAATTGGTTGGGAGGTCTGACCCACAGCCAGTAGTACACAGATGACCTAGATGGTTTGCATACATTAAGGTTATTCATGTAGCATTATAATTGATAATGCTGTTTCCTATTACATGTAGCTGTTACTGATACAACAAATTGATGTCTGACACCACTACATACACTATATAGCCTCCATTCCTGAACTCACAGGCCCAGACTTCTCAACCAATTGGGGACAAATTTCAACAGAATCAGGGAAAAGTCAAGAAAAAAATCAGGGACAATCAGGGACACTTTTAAAATATTAGTGCTATTAACTTGAAACATTGACAGAATCAGAGCATATGAATTAATACACATTTTCTGAAGTAAAATAAGTTTATAACTCTTAATTATTGTCATTATTCATTGTGTAATTCACCACCTTTCCTCCACATGTCACTAGTTTTAGGAGGGATTAAGAGGGACAGAGTTAACATTTGAGTCAAAACCAGGGACGTCCCTGAAAATCAGGGACAGCTGAGAGGTATGCACAGGCCATGTGCCATAACTGTCGTTTTGCAAGACACAACTGCCCAGACGGGTGTGTCCCTCACAGGCATATGGGTGTTTAACCTCTTCCATTATGCTGTCATCTACTTGAGGTGGTCAGCAACTTATGCACTTTCCGTCAGTAGCAGAACTCACATACCAATGGGTGTGAATGAACACTGTATCAGGACAATGCATAACACCCTGTGGGACACATTTAGATGATTGGTTCTATTAACCAGACACATTCACAGTCACAGAACATATATATTCATTCATGTTTGTCAAGGTACATGTCGCCTACAACTCATACATGTTGTCCACTGTCATTACCTGTATTCCGCCACCTGTTCACCTAATATCAGTAGTTCTGGCAGTGTTTAGTTGGACTTTGTTACATTCTGATACATAACTATGGACGTCCATGCTAATCGGGTACACTGCACTGGGTAGGTCTCTAAGTATTCCCCAATGGTTTACAAACTATCCGGTAGATGTGCTCTTCAGGTTTGGGAGGTGTAGGCGTATGCAATGCCCACATAGGAATATTAATGACTTCCACTGGGCGGGCCTACTACATCTCTGCCAACCAGCACCTGCACACTTAAGCCCATTAATGCATACCCATGGTCCACATACCTGGCACCACTCTACATCAGTCGTGACAAATACTTACTGCAAGCACAGCTAGGGTATGAGCACACCCCTACACATTGCCCACTCTCCCCATCTCGGGACACATGTACGTTTTGTCAACCCATGTATTATCACACTTGCATAACCTACTGTTCCACGTACACCTACATCCTGCTCATAATAATGTCAGCAGATTCTTTCATACCCTGAATTTTTAGGGTCCCACAAGGGATACCATTATCAATGTTTAAAGTGTAGACCTTGCAGAACTCTCCCACTGGTCCTTTTCTACCGGTGTTTTGGACAGCGGCAGTGTATTGCTCTGTATTGCCTGTCTGTATGTCTGTCCAGGCTAGCTGGGCGATGCGGGGGGTACAACGTTTCTTTATTGGACCTCCCAGTCACAAATGCCCGGGCTGTAAATATGTTACCCCTAATTGCTGTGAAGTAACCTATTTATGTGAATGTGTATATCTATACTGACATATAGTTTGTATTGTGTGTATGTGTATATATCACTACCTGTTGTTTGTGTATATATATCTATATATATATCTGTAGTATATCCTTGTGTATGTGTTTGTGTGTGCATATATATATATATATATATATATATATATATATATATATATATATATATATATATGTGTGTGTGTATGTAAATTAATATAGCTATGTGTATATATACATTTTTATCTATATATACATCTGTGTGTCCGTTAACATATACATTTCCCAGACATGGACACTTACACATGCGTATTGGTTTTATCCCTGCTTCAACAGCATACTATTGCCTTAATCATTCTGACACTGACAATTCACTCCGGTGAACTTGTGCTCAGTATATTGCACGTTATGCAGTGGACAGATGTCGCTCGTTTTTCATGTCTGGGGTGCCGCTGCTAACTAGGTTGTGATAGTGTCATTCGACATATTCCTCGTATGCGCAGCCTATTTTTCCTGTTTGTTTCTGTACACATTCATATTATTACTGTTGATAGGATGTGTGTTTGTGTTACTGTGACTGTACATCAACAAATTGTTGTCTTCATGTAGTTGTGTCTTTCTGCTTTTCCCGGTTTGGGGTTGTCACAGCAGAACTCCGTTCCGCTCATGGGTGGTGTACAGGTTTTACATGCTGGGTTGCCAGACCTGACGCACAACATCCGACAACGATACGCCCATTCACGCATATCTCCACGCAAATGACGCTCTATCTGGGAATCACACCTATGTACTAGCTGACCTCCACGGGCCTTTCTATTGCACCCGGCGCAACATACCCTATCACTCCTGTGTCCATACTCGCATATCCATAGTTTCTCCTGCACACCCGTGTTGAGTTTCCCCGCATAACAGCCATTATACACCTGATATCACAGCCATGACACACCTTTACACATTGCCCTCTCATGAGCGTTGGGGCCCTACACACATTTTGTACCGCCTCGTGTATTCACAGGCTCACCATCCATTCATATTTGCACATACATATGTTTCCTGGTGTTATGGAGTATGAACGATTTGCAGATTACAAGTGTAGGTGGCCTCAACATGTCCTACATTCCATCTGTTTACAATGTTGATGTAGCACTTCAACAGTGTTATGGCCACTGGTATAGCCCTGCCTTTGGTGTGGAGAGCGGTGCTCTACTCCCACTTGTGCAGCTTTATGTGACATACGCTGCGAGCACTTCATAATTCCTAACTTGCTCTGGATTCCCTTCACAACCATTAGGTTTGCTTTCATCCGTCAGTGTTCCTAACATATGTGTGTGTGTGTGTGTGTATATATATATATATATATATCTATATATATATATATATATATATATATATATATATATATATATATATATATATTTATACATATGTGTATATATTGATAAATATGTAGATATATAATTGCATATTTCTGTTATGTCTGTGGATATTTATCTATACACACATCTAACTATATATATATATATATATATATATATATATATATATATATATATATGTATATATATATATATATATATATATATATATATATATATATATATATATATATGTATATATATATATATATATAAAAGTCACAGCTGTAGAAGACAACATACATTTGCTATGCTAATAGCTGCGTACACCCGCGCAGGCCCACTTGCATCTACTTATTCTGAGTTACATATGTTTACAAGCATGTCTTTGAGATTACATGTGCCTTATTCCTTATGACAGTACCACTTTGATGGAATCCGATTAACGGAGCCATGCAAATGTGATCACCTTTACATGTATAAATGTTGGCTTTACAGCAAAGAGTTATTCATTACACAATTAATATGTGCTATAGTCGTACTTGGACCAGGAATGCCTTTACGTTGGGTGGATGCTGTAACCACTACACTATTGGTGTTCTGGCTCATTTATATGTATACCCATGGTTCATAGCTACTCTGACATATGCCTCACCACTTCCCTTACACAGCAGGCATCCATTCTCCTGCAGGGAAAACCGCAGTACTACATTTAGGACATTCCCTGTTTCCTACTGCTCTGGACCCATGCTGCAAGTCTACTCACTCCAAGGATATTCATAACTCCTACCCTTATAGTCCTCGCACATACGCGTGTTTGATTGTCAGGGTTTTCAAGTGCTGGTCCAGAGTTAGTCCAGAGTTTAACATTCTACCTGTGTTTACAGACGCAGGTGTTTGGGCACCTCTGACCACATTATTGGGTTGGCGCTACATAATTTAGGGCGGGGAGTGGTTCAACTACATAATGCATGTTGGGGGGATGGTTTCCCTTCCCATTTGACTATTTCATTCATTTATACATACAATGAATATTATTCTGGACATCTGTTATGAATTCACTACAGGTATGCAATAGTCCTGTCAACAGATGGGACAGTTGGTTGGTGTACGTCTGTGTATGGACCTCTCTGATACTCGGTGACTCATGTCTACAGTGACAGGGACAAGGCTATGATAACTCAGGGACAATCACGGACACTTCTACCATATTAGTACTATTAACTTGGAATGTGTTGACAGATTCGTAATACTACTAATTTTCTGCAGTTAAATGCATCTATTACTCTTCATTGTTGTAAGTAGTCATTCTCATTCAACAGCTTTCCCCCAAAGGTCACTGGCTTTGTGAGTTTTTAAGGGTCTGGTCAGTTATTGTGTGAATACTCTGACCATTGGTATCATTGACATTGTCATATGTACAGGTTGTGCTGTAATCTGGTGACTAGGGTTGGCACCTTTTCAAATGGGCAAGATGGGACATTTTCAGAACACACATCTGATTTTACAAGCCGACACATACCCACGGTCAGTACAACAGATAGAACTTTACTTATTTGCCTACATAAAAGCCTATTGTTGTAGCAGTTTGGCTGCTTATTCTGTTTCTTTTAACATTTAGGTATTGTAGATACTGCAATAATTATTTTCTGCTACTATTACATAATATATGGGACATAATTATGTCCTACAATCCCAGGACATTTGCCATTTGAAATGTCTTTTGTCAGGACACAACTGTCCAACGATGGACTGTCCCTCGCAAAGCGGGACAGATGATAACCCTACTGCAGACACCAGATTGTTTGGGCGAACACATAGCCATGGTCAGTGCAGGTTTAGAACATTCATTTGTTTCCTATCTGTGTACCTTATACCTTTGGCACTTTTGTTGTTTGCCTGTTTCGTGTATGAATTACATTTATTCTGTCCTGACGTGACCGCTTTAGGCAACTGTTACATGCAGTATGGTGCATAGTTATTTCCTACGGTCACATGACATTTGGCATTGTACCATTGTTGGTCAGGTCACACCTACACACACATTAATTGTCCCTCACACAGTGGATCAAGGGTATCCTGTTTACGTCAGTGCCTTCATCACCCTTATACCATGTGCCACTATGCAAATGTGTGCAATATATTCTCTCACTTATTCATGTCGGGGTACATGTGCATCACACGGGCAGGTGTTTGATCCTGGGTAGTAGGTTATGCATGACCATTTAGGGTTGGACAGTGTCGTGCACAACTAATGCACATTCCAACTTGTGTCCAGATATCTACAGGACTGGACTTCATGTCTTCCATTCTAATGTTTACACAGGTTACTTATCCCATGAGGGATATCCCAAAAATTGAACAAGACCTAAACAAGAGGTATACCAAACGTTCTTCTGGCATTATGAAAATGTGCTGGGGGTTTTACATGCAAGGGATACATTGTGTGCAATCCTGCAACTGCCTAGGGTGACACTGCCTACTACATATGCGTAGTGGTCATGATGTGTAGATGTGGCTGCACCAAACCAGTAGGCCAAGTATGGCTGGATTTGGTGGACGTTCAGGTAAGGGAGCGGGTTGTGTGATGTGGAGGGGATGCTGGGTAGTCCATTATGCATCCAGGTGTGTTGCATTTGTTATGGCCAGTTCCATCAGGACCAATCTGTGGGTATGTGCCGGTGACATGTCTATACATTTGTATTGCACATTTCAATATTCATATGTTTGTGGGATTGTGTTCTACACTATGGCCTGTCTGGTTGTATTGCAGCTGTTTATACATGTTTTTGTGTTTCTTTCTGCTTCACCCGCTGTTCCCTCATACACCTCCGGTTCACCTATTCTGGATACGACACAGTATCGCCTTGGAGGATTGTACCATTACCCATCCCCCACACACACACATATTCCTCACACCCCATACATTACTGCTTTGGTTGTTGGCCCATGACACGGCCAGAGTAACACATTGAATACCCTACATATGTCAGGTACCTGTATGGTTGTGTGTACCACCCTGCCATGTTTGCTTTCCACATGCTATACCTCATGCACATAGGTACACACCCATACTTAACTTTCATTACATGGTTGGTATACCCGGGTACTACCAGTTAAACTGTGACACATCCTGACAAGTTTGGCTTGTACCGCTGATTTGCGGATTTTGGCTGACTGTTCTAATCATTGGTAGGATGCCACCTTTTCCTATGTCCGGGATGGGATATATTCCATACACATATCTGACTGTACTTGACAGCATGTTGCATGTTGACAGCTGGCATTTCCATGCCTCCATGTGGCACTTCGACACACCCTATGCACTCGCGCTCCTTTCCTGTGCACGTGGCTGTGGTGGCAGAGTGCCTTCATTAATATGCATTTGGCGCTACTGCGCCATCTTCACGCCGCACTGTCGGCGTAAGCCTACCGCCAGCCTTGCGTCGAGCTTCATGAATCCCGGGGAGAAACAAACACACACAGACACCAGAATCATGAACACCCTTTTTATGTTTCATTTAGTTTTTGCACTTGCTAAACAACAAAAGCTCTGCATAGTGAGTCTAAAATAATGGCTTGATCGATCTCACACACACAAGCTTTTTTTTTTTTTTTTAATTTTCTGTTATATTTTACACTTGCTAAACAGCAAAGCACTGCTTAGTGAGTGTAAAATAATGGCAATCGTTAGGTGACATTCAGTCCAAGGTCCACAGCAGCTTGATATGCTGCCGTGAAGCAGCAGACTCATTTTTCAGTGGGCATTACCTGTAGACCCTGCTGGAGAATGTTCATTTTCCATTCAGGATGCTGATCTACAGGTCACCATTTTCTAGCAAGCAATAATGCCCAACAGGGTGTGTGTTACTATATAAATAGTACAAACAGTGGTAAATCAGGCACTTCCTGATCAAGGGTTCTTGGTACTTGGGTTGAGATTATCTAATATATTACTGATAAGCTGTGTAATGGAGTTACTTAATTTAACAGTGACACATCAGAGATGCTTTATGATAGGGATCCTGGTATTTAGTATACAAGTAATTTAAAGTGGTATAATACTTGTGTGTACAAGATATTCTCAGATAGGGTTCTTGTGACAGTCCATAAATAAGTTACACTAATATAATACCAATAAAGAGGAGGCATTTGAGAGAGAGGGTTCTTGGTACTCAGTGTGGAGGTGAGATATACTAATGTTATACTAACATACAGGAGACTTTATGAGATAAGGTTGTGGTACTCAAGTCTACCAGAACATTATTTTAATGTTATACTGATTTAGAAGAGCCACTCTGAGACAGCAGACTTCAAACTATGAGTCGTATTATTATAACATCGATATGGGGATGCATTCTGAGGCAGCATTCTTTCTACTCAGTATTTAAATTTCATGTAATACATATTTATATGAGATACTCTTTGGGTTCCTACAATTTAGGTTCTATGTCAGGTATATTAATATAATGCTGAGATAGATAAGACAGTCTGAGACAGGGATCTTGATGCACAGAGTGAGAGTAATGTGTGCATATATTACACATATATAAGTAACATTCTAAGATAAGGTTTTCAGTTATCAGGATCCAAGTGAATAACACTAATATAATAATGATACTCTAGTGCTCAGTTCATAACTGGGTTGCACAACTATAACTGTAATACAGATGAGGCATTGTGAGGTGGGGTTCTAAGTATTCAAGCCCTAAAAATGTAAATGAGTTACTCCAACATAAGACTGACACAGATGAATCATTTGAATACTGAGAATGTCATGCTCAGTGTGTGAGCATAGTGACATGATATTCATATGCAGCAGGAATTAAGAATTAGGCTTCTTTGTGTTCTGTGTGAGTTACATTGATATAATACTGATACACTTTCTAACACAGGCTGAATGGTACTCAGTACGTACATAAATAATAGTAATATAACACTGAAGCAGAGATGGGGTTCTTAGCCCTAGCTTTTGTTTTCAGTTTCTATTTAATTTATCCTTTTATATTACTGACAGGAGGTGAGACAATCTGAAACAGGATTCCAGGTATTTGTTGTACAAGGGATGTGCACTGATATTATAATAATTACATATACATTCGGTGACCTTATTGTTGGTGCCCTGGCTGAGAGTTACCCTAGTATAACAGTGATGCAGATGAACCCTTCTGAGACAGGTTTCTTGGTATTCATTGTGTAAGACATTTACATTGATAAAATACTGATACCAATGACACATTGTGAGAAAGGGTTCTTGGTACTCCGTGTGCGAGTTGTGAATGTAATATATATACATAAGAGACATCCTGAGGCAAGATTGCTGGTAATCAGACTGTAAGTGTATCAAACTAATATGGATCTGATAAAATAAAGACATTTTGAGAGGTGATTATTGATAGTATGTAAGTTACAAAAATGTAATATACATAGATAGGAGACATTCTGAGGCAGGATTCCTGATAAACAGGCTGTAAGTATACTCACTAATATGGATCTGGTAAGGAAAGACATTCAGAGAGATGGTTCTTGGTCCTGAAAGTTTAACTGAATTATGTTAATACAGTTCTGTTACAATAAAGACATTCTAAGACAGAGGTCTTTATTCTCAGGTCATAAGTTAGCTATACTGATATAATGCTGATCAAAACTAATGATTATGAGACAACATTTTTGCTACTCAGTATATATGTCAAAAATGCTAATATAAAGTTGACTCATGGGAGACTTTCTGAGATATGGATCTTGACATTCAGTTTGTAACTTAGTAACAAAATAAAATTCTGTTGCACAGGTGATATTATGAGAAAGGTCCTATGTCCTCAAAGTGTGAGCAAGCTAATATAATACTGATACATGGCATGAGTCACCATACTCTGTGTGTAAGAGAGTTATACTAACATAATACAATTATGTCGGAGACATTCCAAGAAAGGGCATTCCATATGAAGACAGGACAAAAGCTATAATAACACGATCCTGATATAAAGGAGACTTTCTGGGTCACTTATGATATTGGGTTATTGGGATTTGGTATATATGTGAATTACACTAGTAAAATACTAATATGGAGGAGATATATGCTATGCCATCAATCAGCACATAGAGGAAGCTATAAGGACAACGACCCATGTCAATGTTTCTGTAACAAATTTTGTCCTCTTAATGGACAAGGTTGGTAGACCTGCGCCACACGCACACACACACACACACACACACACACACACACACACACACACACACACACACACACACACACACACACACACACACACACACACACACACACACACACACACACACAGTTTAGAGTGTTCAGGTCAACCCACATCATATCTTTGGAATATAAGATGAAACTAGAGCACTCAGGTAGTATATAAACCTACATCTCAGAAGCATAAAAAATGCAGCATAAACTGTGTTACATGGCTTACGTGTATCTAAACAGTTTTGTGTACTTGCTGAATAGATACCTTCATAGCATTAATACATTTTACTGTGCATTTTTTTCAATCAGATAAATGCCTACACTCTTTGATATGCCCTTTTACATGGTTTATACTTATCTGCATGCTCTTTAAAGTGTTTTCTATGGCTTAGGATAAAATGATTTGCAGGAGATTTTGAAGTGTTATGTGTTGGTTAAGGCCAGTGGACAAAGAAATACAGACAAAAAGTGAATCCTCATATGAGAGCTAACAGTTCAGTAGGGCTGCAGACATAATTCTGTACTACAAGGATGGAGATAGTATTCTATACATACACGGGTAAGCCACACAACAAGAGTTACTGTTTATTCTCTTCAGAGTGGGCTACACTTCATAACATTTTGTCTGCACAAGTTGTTTCAAACCCCATTCACAAAGCTGCACCATCAGATTTTAGTTCATTTTTCATTTTCATCTGCTGTGATTCTCCGGGTGCCGATCTTCTGTACATACACACGCAGACATACACACCGACAAACACATGCACCCTTATACCACACACACACACACACACACACACACACACACACACACACACATGCAGATGTACACACATATATCACACACACACACACACACACACACACACACACACACACACACACACACACACACACACACACACGTGTGCTACATACACACACACACACACACACACACACACACACACACACACACACACATATGCACTCTACTCCCTGATAAGTGAGATGATTATTCCATCAAGTCCACTCCATATACTGGCCACTGTATTGTAGCCCAGTAGTAGCACCCTAAGCACTCCAATGGAAGGCAGTGGCAGTACCTCAGTGTAACTCACTTATTTATTTTTATTATTTATTTATTTAACATTTGTTTACCAGGATAATCTGACTGGACAACTGGTGCCCATTTTCAGTGGAATCCTGGGGAGAAAAGCTCCATACAGTACAGAGAATAAAGTAATGTCAACATTTTTGGTTACAAAGTGAAAAATTATCATAACAATTAGGAAACATGCTATACCTAGTAGATACAATATGTATAATGTAAACAATGAGCATAGTTAGAACACAGTATTGCAAGGCATTGATCAAGTAATAATATGTACATTATGTACAGTGAGCATTGGTAGAGAACAATAACAGTGAACACCAGAAGCATAAGGTCTTACAGTAGAGTGAGGCTTCGGGGGTTGGGGGGTGAATTGCAGTTGCAAAAATGGTTTAAGCAGGTTTCTTGAAAGTGGAAGTACAGTCTTGTAATCTGAGGTCAGGGGCAGATTGTTCCATGTTTTAGTGACTGCATTAGGGAAAAGAGATTCGCCAGAGATTTTTTTTTTTTTTTTACATTGTAATGTATTGATCAGAGCTTTATTAATGCATCGTGTCTATTTGAATTGTAGAAGTTTAGAAGTCCAGTCAGGGCAGGGATTTTCTCAGGACAGTATAGTATTTGGTGGACCAGGTTCAGTGGTGGTAGAGTAGTATATTAGGAAATTCAAGTCAGCTTAATGACTGTAGGAACTGGTAGTGGTGGGAGCGTAATTTGGCATTGGTTGCGAACCTGGCAATTTTGTTGTAGCAAGTGGAAAGTTTGTTCAGGTTGGTTTTATTTATTTTTTTAGAACTAGGGATGCATAAAGTAATGTGGGTAGGAGATAGGGTCTGGCTATATCAGTTCTAGACTTGGAGGTGAGGTACCTTTTACAGCGATAGAGGGTCCCTAGTTTTTTATGGACTTTGGAGATAGTTATGGAGATATGTTTGTAGTATCTTAGTTGTGGGTCCATTGTAAGTCCTAGCAGTTTGGCCTCTGATACTGGAGTGATGAGGGTCTTATTGGTTCAGAGTGTGGAGAAGGTGGAGTCGTTTGTTTTTGTTTAGTGGAACAACATGAGTTGTGTTTTCTTGGAGTTCAATATCAATTGTGTCTACTTAGCTAATTTTCTACTTGCTTCATTAAAATCAGGCTTTTTGACCACTGTTATTAATAAGTACTAGGCTTACTGCATCCTAGAATTAGTGCAACAGACTGAATACAAGACTTACACTGAGAACTAGCACTGTGAATCCCACCATTTCTCTAGCTGCAGTGATTTTAATAACATTACCATCATGTCTACGGATGAAAAAAGTCTTACTTATGATCAGTGGAAATTATCTGTATTAGAGAATACAGACTGGACAGATATCATCAGGAGCTAAAACATTTTGCTAAGTTGTTTCTTAAATTTTATTCTTTCCTGTTTATAAAACGTTTATTGCATGCAGGTACATTTTGATAGCATCTTTCTGTGTTGACATATTCACCAGTGACATTTATGTGGAATACTGTGCATGTGAATATTGTGGTACTGTGCTGTTCATATCACTGATTTGTGGCTTTAAAATATACTGAATTCCATTTTGATGTGAACATTTACCTATTTACTTATTTTCCATGTGGGAATGAATCAGTGAGTTTAGGTCTATGTGTGCACATGAACCTGAGTACATGCATACCAGTGTGTTTTTGCATTGGGGTGTGTGTGTGTGGGGGGGTATTTGTGTCTACTTCAGAAGACTGACAAAGTAAAAGACTGAATCGCAAAATACTGAAAATTCAAAATACTGAACGCATTTTTAAAGCAGGGGCAGGCCCCCCTGCACCCCTAATGTGGGGGACTGCACCCCCACACCCCCTGAAAACTATATATACTAACTCCAAGATCACACAACAGTAAAGAAGTGGCACATTCCACCATTCAGTATTTTGAATTTTTAGTCTTTTGGGATTCAGTCTTTTAGTTTTTCAGTCTTCTGAAGTAGACCCAAATATTTATACTAGATGTTATGAGCTTCCTACCAATGTAGTAATTGCAGCATGTAATATGTTATCCATTACTAGGTAAACAACTCTTTTTTTGATCCTAATGTCACTGCACAAGTTATTTTCATTGCACTTATATCATAATTGTTCCTTAGTTTGCAAATGATACAAGGTGAGAGCAGTCATTGAATCTCCCTAAGATGAGAACATTCAAGAAGGTCAAATACAAACACTTGATGCCAATGCCATGGCTTAAAACTCCATACCAGGAAATGCATTATAGTATCTGCCACCCCATGTAACTACATCCTCAATAAAACTCCCTTAAAAGTTGATTCACTAGTCAGGGATCTGGAAATACATAAAGAAAGTAATTTATCCTTTAACCAAGGTGTGTCCAAGGTAGTAAGTAAATCCTTCTGTGTTGCTCAACTTACAAAGCAAGGACATGACATCTAATGTCTAAAGTGGTCATCATGCCACTGTACTTGTCCCTTATCATGCCAGTCAGAGTATAATGCCCCTTCATTATGTACCTGACCAGTCACATGCAGCAACTGGAACATCCACAAAGTTTCCTTAGAAAAAGAATATAGGGAGCAAACACAATGTCCTATGTTGATGATCTCAAAGCCCTGTCTCTTTACTCAGTGTCAGACTAACTTCTGAGAGACGGTACTTGCCTAGGATACAATGCATCCCTGGACCACGTTTTGATGAACCTTTTGCACATCTGCAAAACAAACAGCATCAGAACTATTACATCAAAAGACTACATTTTGCTTTCGACATAAATAGGAAATGTTGGGCAGAGATATATGTTTCTCAGAGAATTCCCTACTCTGTAACAGGCTCCCCATCCATGTGAAGTAGAGTTCTTCCATATTCCTATCCATAATCAAGTGCAACTTGGACAAATGGATGGCTAATTGGAAATTCAACCATGGTCTGGCTCCTATGCCTCTGATGGACAGAGGAGGTCAGTAAATCATCCCTATAAAATTCAAATCTGTAGGTCAAATTTTGTTTGTACAGCTAGGCTTATAAGGGCCATAGTGAGCACTAGCCTAGTATAGACCTATGACCCTATGAAGCTATGAAATGCATTTATTAATTAATTCATTCATTTATTATGTTTTCTGATGCCACTTTTGCACTGTATTAGCCTGTGGGTTTGCTGGAGCTTGTCCTAGAAGGCAAGAATCATAAGTGATTTAACCAGTCCTGGAAGAGATGACTGCTTACTGCAGTACACACACATGCACACACTATGTGAGCATCGTCATCCACATAGACACAAGTCAGATATGGAAACTTTGCATAGAAAGCACTAATGCATTTATTAATTAATTCATTCCTTTATTATGTTTTCTGATGCCACTTTTGCACTTTATTAGCCTGCGGGTTTGCTGGAGCTTGTCCTAGAAGGCAAGAATCATAAGTGATTTTAAATAGTCCTGGAAGAAATGATGGCTTACTGCAGTACACACACGCACACACTATGTGAGCATCGTCATTCACATAGACACAAGGCAAATATGGAAACTTTGCATAGAAAGTACTAACTGGGAACTGAACCAGATAACTAAGTATTGTGATTCAGCAGTGCTGATCACTGAAACACAGTAGCTTTTGTATGTTGCAATTATAAGATGCAAATTATGGCTGCAGGTGGAACTAGTGTATTATACTTTGCATGCACTCTTAATTGTTGGAAATGTTTTTTACCATAAAACAGAACATAAAAGCCTGTGTTGTTTGCATCTAAAGTAACGTGTCCCTTACAATAGTATTTAAATATGTGCTTCAATGAATTGTATAAAATGCAAAAGTCAACTATAATTATGAAACTTCTTGATAAAGGTACATAAGTAGGAAGCTTAGAAGGCACTATCTCAGCCAGTATCTTCAGTAACTTGAAGCACTTTGAAGCACGCCAGCTGAAAACCATTTTACCACCAACATCCATACAACATGGGCTCATAGTTTCATACTCACTGGGATACTGATCTGTGATGATCAAAAGAAGCCTAGCCTTATATTTCTGTGGTACCTTTTAGCTGTTTTATTTTGTATGCAAATAACCCAAAGATGTGCTGAACTGGGATATAATGGAACATTTAACATGAAGTGGTGTTATCCTGTTGAAGACATTCCATTCCAATTGGTCTATTTTTTAAGTGTAAAATGTAAGTCAATGCATCTCTGTCTGTTATCACAAGCATGTTGTGTAAACGTCATAAATTAGTGGTATTAATTGTTGCTTTCGATACTTGGTACCATATACTTCACATATATCTGTCCTGCTTTGCTGAGATGGAGAGATGCAGTCAGTAAATCACCCCTCTATAAGTAACATTTGTGGGTAACTTTTGGGTTGCACGGCTATGTTTATAAGGGGCCCTAGTCATTGTTAGGCTAGTATACACCTATGAACTTATGAACTTACTGATAGTACAATGATACTGATCAGAACAGGGTGATGTGTGCCATTTCTAGCGGCCCTTGCTGTTTCTGCTGAAAGGAATGTAACATCAGTAACAGTTTTTCTGCCTGACCAAGCAATATTATAAGTGCTTCTAACTCGATAAGGAAAAGACAATGTGAAGCATGCCATCAGCCTTTGAGCTAACAGTGCTGTCCTAATATCCTCCAAAAACATTTAGGCTATCAGAATCTCTCCTGTGAAAACAGTCAGAGATCATTCTGAGGGGGCCAATATATCTCTCTGCAGGCAAGGAGCCTTTTCTTCAATATCAGTAAGAATTTTCACTAAGGTCATTCTTGTATCAGATTACTAGATATTTTTCTTCTGACCACCTGTGGTCACATATTTTGATAGAATTGTGTATCCAACACAGTCCTCAGAGACAGAATACAACTACCAGCAAAGAATATAAAAACACTTAAGATCAACTTGTCACATTTCAATACGTTAAACTATTCTGTATATATATAAAGGATGATGACAATTCTGTATTTCACACTCTCAATATTATGCGAGAGAGAGGGAGAGAGAGAGAGAGAGAGAGAGAGAGTGAGAGAGAAACAACGTTAAAATGGAGATTCATATGTCAGTTGCATGCAGATCTATTCATTAAATTTAAAATTGTTGACTTTCAGATGTCTGTTTGTAGAGCATACAAAATAAGGTAGCCTGTATATTATTTAAGCAAACATATTCATACCCTTAGTTCTATATGATAACTTTATGTAACTACTGTCAGGTTCAGACATATTTGTTTATTTACATTTGTTAACCAGGTAGTGTCTGACTGGGTTGAAAAAAAAAACGTTTTCAATGGAGACCCGGGGAGAAAAAGCTACACAACAAAAAGAACATTAAGGTACAAGCAGTAAACTTACTTGAAGCAGTACATTGCTAACAACATGTAAATCAGCTTAACAAAAATATTATATCATATCATTATAGCAAAATATAATAACAGAATACAATATAAACATGCATGTTTCAGGCATACAGGAATAATATATATATATATATTTTTTACAATATACATGAGGCACATAAGTCATGTATCTTTACAAGGTGAGTCACTTCTGAAAAACCAAAACTGGTAATTTGGTAATGTAGTTTTATAAGTTAGATCATCTGAAGGAACAAAGATTAATAAGATAAGACAGATAGTGGAACAGCCTTATGTGGGATGAGCAATATTTGGGCTAACGTGTGTGATATGAGTGGGAAAAAAATAGGAAGAATATTAGTTGGGAGCAATACAGGGGCATAGACAATTATCATTATAATAGTCTTTCAGGGTAGTTTTTAAATGTGGACAGGTTGGGGTTTTTAGAATCTGTTGACGAAGGGTGTTCCAATCTTTAGCTGTTTTATGGGAGTAGAGGGAGTGTCCATGATAGTTGTGAGACTGGGTTACTTTTAGCATTAGTTTGCTGGATGACCTGAAGAGTCTGCAGTTTGTATTTGGCTGGAGTAGGTTTGATAGAGCTGGGCAGTCAGTAGGGATGAAAATGATTTTATGGGCAAATGAAAGTTCTTTTAATAATAACAGGTTGGGAAGTTCTAGCCAGTTCAGCCATCGGAGAGCAGTGCAGTGGTGCGTTCTGTGGGGTTGGTTGGTGATAAACTTAGCTATTCTTTTATAGAAGGAGTCTAGTTTATTTAGGTCAGTTTTGGTAGGTTAGTAAAGACCTCAGAGCAGTATAGAAGGGTGGATAGCAAGTGGGATCTCGTAGTGGCCAGTCTAGCTTGTTGTGTAAGGTAAGGTTTAACCCTGTATAGAGTACCTATTTTATAGTGGATTTTTTTGATGGTCAGATAGATGCATTTATCATATTTTAGTGAGCCATCTATGGCTACCCCTAGCAGCTTGGTCTGATTGGTAGGTTCGATTTTTTTACTGTTGTTAGATAGTAATGAGATGGATTGGGTACTGGGCTTGGAAATTTATGAGCTTGGTCTTATTTGGACTTAGGAAGAGTTGGTGGCTGATGAGGTACTTTTCAATGTCTTGGAATGATGATTGCAGTTTGTGTTGGAGTTCTTGTGGGGCGTGGGCTGAGCAGATAAGGGAGGAGTCATCTACATATTGGATGACGTTGGCATGTTGGGTGGCAGTATATAGGTTGTTGGTAAATATTATGAAGAGGAGAAGCCCAAGTATGGAGCCTTGTGGTACCCAGGAGAGGCTGCTTGCCCATTTAGTGGCCTGTTAATGGTCAGATAGATTGTGAAACCATGTTAGGATTGTGGTATTGAGATTGTAAGTGGCAAGTTTGTTGAGGAGCAGCTGATGGGACACTGTGTCAAAAACTTTTGACATATCTAAGAAAATGGCTGAGACTAGTTGTTCTTCATTTTTTAGGTGGCAAATGGTTTCTCTAAAGGTTATAAGGGCTGAGTTAGTACTGTGTTTAGGCCTGAAGTCATGCTGGGTGCTGGAGAGTAGGTTGTTGGTAGTGAGGTGATTCATAAGCTAGTTGGTTGTGCTTATTACTTGCCTACTGTAAATGCTACAGTTTTTTATATCCAACAATTATCTCTTTTATATAGCTACTTCATTTTAGCATGATGTATGTAATGACTCTCAATGTTAAAATGTATTTTGCTGTTACAATGTGTTATTATCAGTTTTTCACTATGTATTAATTCTAGTATCTCTGTTAATATATGTGGAGCATTTCTCCCCAGGCCTCTGCTGTAAATGGACCCAGTCCAGTCCCGGTAAACAAATATAAAATAAATAATAAATAAGTAAATATTCATGTAATCCCGGTTGCCATCCCCTCCCAGTTCTGGCCAGCTCCTACTAACAATGGGCTGGCATACACAGTGCCTCTTTAGCTGCACCATGAGTCCTGATTTTCCTATCCATATTCTCTACTCTTTGGGAATATAATGACTACCTGCAATTTGGAAAAGCTAGGATGTACAAAAGGTGGGAAAGAGGCTGCCAGGACCCACCTCTGTGTAAATGCTGAACAATAATGATTCATAATTAAATATAGTCATAAGGGAGTGAGGGGTGGGGAAGGAAAAACCAAGTGAAAAGCCAATCACTGAAGTAAGTGGCTCAATCCTGCAAACCAGGAAAGAATACCTTAGAATCCCTCAGTGACATCAGTCAGGCCTTGCAGAAAAGAGCAGTTGCTCTAACAAGCATACGATTGTTAGCAAAGGCCTAACGTCTGCCAAAAAAGAAAGGCATTCCAGCCATTTTATTGAAAATGTGAATGCAACATTCAGTAACCAGTTGTGTGTAACAGATATCTTTAAATAGCAAAGCTACAACCTCAGGTTTTGACACCAAAATGAACAGATTCAATTAATGCCAGTCGTCATGTCCATTACCTGTTCAGCTCCTTCCAACAACTGGAAGGGTTATACAGTGCCTCCTCAGCTCCACCATGAGCCCTAATTTTTCTATCCATATTCTTCACCTTTTGGGAATAGACCAACTACCTGTGATTTGGAAAACAATGGGGGATGAAATGGGGGAAAAGACCCCAAGGCCCAAATACCCACTGGCATGTACTACATGTGGTTCCCTCACCTTTTCCAGCTGACTAACATCCCGACAACTGGCAAATGCATTTTTAAAATACATGTAGAATTATCAATTATCCTGTACATAAAATGCTAACTGCAGATTAAACAGATCCCAGCCTAGGTGATCAAGTGAATACTTCAGGATGGTAAAAATCTGCATGAGTTTTTTTCCAAATCAGGGTATTCCATTAACACAAAACCAAACTGCTTAGGTGTATGGCTATTCTATGATTCAATAAATGTCAGGAAATTCAATTGCCACAAGTTTGCCGGCATTTCTCCATAAAGGTATTGGAAAGATAGCTGACCATCCTGTGTGTGTGTAATGGGAACCTTCTGAATAAAATGGAAAAGTCTGCTAAAATCTTACCAAAACAAAACCCATCTAAGGATGTAACAAAGGACAGTACCGCCCAAGTGAATTGTAATGGCATGGGATGTGGTAAAATTCATGATAGCTAGCAAAAGCTGGAGCCAGGATTAACCTGGGTACCCTATCCATTTCAACAGTCCACTAAGAAAGCTTGAGACCAAGATTCATCCTGTTAGGTCTGATTGATGCTCTGAAGGCTAATCTGGAGATTAAAGAGTAGCCTATGAGCATAAACAAGTATGGATCTACAAAGATATAACTCTAACTCATCTAATACAATTAGGAATGTCATCGGATTTCCATCTCACTTGCATGTTTTATCAGTTACACTGATTGCCTAATCTTAGCTAAATGAGATGCCCTCACTATTCTAAAATAGTGGGAGCTATACCAGATATAGATAATGCCCTGGCAAATCAAAACTTTTCTTCAACATGGCATTAGCATATGCAGGTGACAAAGGTCAGCCATTTTGTTGTCAGAAAACCAAGTCTTGGGCTGAAACTTTGCTTTGTATAGCCATAATCTAATGAACTAGACATAAAGCCAGGGTCTCCTGTTTCTCTAACAAAATTTTGCAACCTCTCCAAATTTGGTCTGTTTTAGAATTCTCATCCAAATTACCACAAAGAAATTTGTAACAAGCACTGTAATAACCATAGTAACTCACAGATTCTGAAGGCTTCAGCATAAAGACAAATAAATAAAGTTGCCCATAACACCAGGAAGTAAAAATCACTAGCTGTCGCCAGCACTCGTTTCATTACTTTTAGTAAAAGCTGAGATCCAACTGGCTTTCCCAAACCTCTGAAATCTGCTTTCATATGATTCTACCCTTTTTATAACTTGCTGATAACTGAATGCTGCATCATTCTGGGCAAGTCAAAGCATCTTGCTAACCATCATATTGCAATGATTTATACATGAAAGGTGCTGGGTGAGTCACAAAAGCGGCACCTGTGCATGACATACTGAATCATGGTATCCAAAGACCAGTGCCCATCTTTCAGTGGTAACTTTAAGTAAACATTCTTGAATTTCAGTAATGGAGTATGTTTGATGACCATAAGTTACCTGATAATGACAACATCATTCTTCTACAAGGAGCCATATTTGTGGAGAGACTGAAGTGGGAACCTGCTGAGCTTCTGAAGCCAGTACTCAAAATCTGGAAACCTGGAGATTGGATAAACTTTCAGCTATGGCATTATGAACTGCAGGCACGTGTTTAGCAGAACATGAGCAATTAATTTCTAAGCTAAGCAATACTAGCATCCTCAAAACTGATTGTACCCTGCTAAGATTATTTACTTAAAAGGGTTTGAAAACTAGCTTGATTTTCATTAAGGAAAATGATTCTCTTTTCCTTTTAGTGATCTTACAAAATAAACACTGCCATTCAGATTGGCAGGATTTCCATGAATGTGACGTCATTTTTTGACTGCTTCTAGCTATGAATTACACCAGTTGACCAGGCAACTGAGAATCATCTTCCCCCAAAATAATCACCCATTTCTGAATCCGTGGCTGCATCGGTGAAAAGGATGAAATGCAATCCAATTGCGACATTGTGACTCCATTGAATCATCTGTCTCAGTTTCCACTTGTACTACCACCTCAGTCTGAGTTTCCACTTGTGAAGAAATGTCCATGGTCTGGGGACTACCCCTATTCTTCTTGGTCGGGGCTGCAGCTGACCAAGAGAATCTAATTTAGCTGCTACTCTAACTTCTCTTGATACCTGATAACACTAAGCTATTCTACACTAGTAAGTCTTGGAACAGGTCCTCTGCCTCTGCAGTTAATTTGGCTCAACATGACTTCAATGTCTGAAGGGTTAAGAAATCTGTGAAGAAAACACTAAATCAGGATAACTTCTACATAATCCTATTTAGATATATTCTACATACAACAAACACCTTATTCAAAGCCCATGATTCTCAGTATTAAGAGGGGCTGAAGATGAGGAGTTTGATAAAGACACTTTATTGCAAAGAAATTATTATTAAACAGAATTTAACTGGGAAAAAGTGGGCTTGGATGACTAAGTTAAAGGAGTTTTAACCACAACCATGAGGGATTAGTTTCAATGCGCTTGGATGACTAAGTTAAAGGAGTTTTAACCACAACCATGAAGGATTAGTTTCAAACCCTATTATTCTATAATCAGGCTTTAATTGTCACTGTTTTCCATGGTTTCCATTGTTAATTCCATTATATAGTTTTATCATTAAAGAGAATTAACATAATACAAAATATATGGATGGAAGGGGGTATGGGTAGTAGTAGTGGAGTTAGGCTTCACTGACTAAATGATATAATATAACCCCCAACCATGTATGCTAATAAATTAAAATGTACTCCTCATTTTTTTGACTTATGAACCACTTAGTATAAATGTGGCAATTGTTCTCATGGACCATTCACTAGACAATTAAACTTTAACATCTTGTTTGGCACCAGTCCACCCCACTATAGCATTTTTTGAAAAAATGTGTGAACTGGATATATGTAATGTGTTAAATAATAATAGGAGGTTTATGAAGTTGAATGATAACTTATCTTTGAAAGAAAAATAATTTTTAAATGATTTAGGAAACCATGATCTAAGCATCATTAAACCAGATAAAGGGGGTAGACAAGGATTGATTACATTAATATGATGGGAAAATTCCTATCTGACAACACCTATGTAGTTTCCTCTTTAAATGAACTTAACACAGCATATGCCAAAATAAAAAATGAGCTCAATGACATGTTTATTGAAAAAAAAATTAGCTATGAGGAGGTTCATTTTTACACACCACGTTTCCAATTGTGCCTATGATTTTTGGTATTGTAAAAATACACAAAAGCATTTATCAACCACGTATGCGGCCAATTTCTGGATGCTAAAGCATCAATTACTCACCCTGTTGTAAAATTTCTGGATGATAAACTAAAAGGATTTCTTTTTCAAGAAATCCAGATCTGTAGGGATTCTTGGGATTTCGTAAGTAAGATCAATGGATTGAAATACAAAGAAAGTTACATTTTTGTTGGGTCTTTACACAGTGATCCCTCATGATATAGGGATTGTGTGGTTCACTGAATATATCCATGACAAGGGTGTGCCACAAAGTAAAATTAACACCTATGAAGCTGTCCTTGAGATAGTTTTGCAAAACAAGTATTTGTTGTTTGAATATAAATACTATCTACAGCAGGCGGGGGTCACTATGGGCTCGGTTTGTGAACGGCTTTTTGCAAACATTGTGATGGTGCAGTGGGAAAAGATTCTTTTTTCATTTTGAATATATACGTCCTTGTAAATTGTGTACCCATTTTCTGGATTATATTTTTATAGTGTGAAGCAGCATTAAAGAGATGAAATCATTTTTTGAATATATGAATAATAGTACAGAATTCTTGAAGTTTGCCTATGAAACTGAGGATTTAATCATTGCATACTTGGACATCTGGTTCAGTAAAGATATACTAAATGGGAGGTTCATATGACAAATTCACCAAAAACCTACTTTTTCAAATGCCTTTTTGTACTTCACTAGTCCTCATCCTAAACACAAAAACATGTGGTAGTGAAGGGACAGTGCATTTGGGCTATTCATATGGATTTTACTTTTGAGCATTTCCTTGAAGAATGTGGCATCATCAAAAATATGCTTTTGGCTAGGGGCTACCCTCACAATTTTGTTAATTTAATGTTGGAGGTCATCAATAAAAGGGAGCAAAGGTTTTATGCTCTTATTTTGAACACAAAATATGTGGGTAGTAGTGTGTGTCAGGGGGTTTCTGTTAATGATGAAAATGGAAGACAAATAGATTTTAACAGGTATAGCTCAATAACTTGTAACAATTACTTGAAGGATTCTATGATCACTATTTTTAGTGCTGACAGCTCTTAATCCACATTATTATTGAAAAAACATGGGTTATATTGAAAGATATCAGGAATATTGTTTCTAAAATTGGGGAACAAACAAAAGTTACCTATAGGAGAGGTAGGAATTTAAAGGATATTGTGGAGATCTTGAGCTCAAAGAATGGAAATAAATCAAATAGACTGCCGAGAATGGCAAAGTGCGGTAGATGTTCTATTTGTGGCTACATTTTAACCTGTGATGAGTTCAAAATTAAAGATTAAATTAAAGATGCAAACTTTAAGATAAAGGGAGTATACACCTGCCAGATTAATGGTATTGTCTATGCCGCATTATGTCAATTTTGCCCTAGCTATTATATCAGTAAAACTGAACGCAAACTTAAAGAGAGAGTTTGTGTCCATGTTATTGACAAAGAAATATAAGGACAATAATGCACTGGCTAGACATGTCCTTGAGTTTCCAGAGCATAGTTTTAAATGTCCTGTTATTGAAAAGTGAATAAGATAGAATGTGGTGGTCTGTGGCTCTTACTCTTAGAGAGATGAGAATTATACTGGCAGCTTTTCCTTAATGCGAGTATATGACCCAGACTAAATGACCACACATGAATTAGTTGTCTACTGAAGTTTAAAGCACTTGAAAGGTGATTATATTCCCTTTACGAGTACCTTATGGAGATTGTATTCATGCATATATTTATATATTTTTTATATTTATTTTTACTGTTTGTCACTTTAAATTTTAGATGGGTTCAAGAGCTTGACTGTTATATGACTTTGTAAATATGTATTTAAACTGTATTTTAAACTGAAGTTAAGTTTTTCTGATGAAGTTTTTGTTACAGTCAAATAAAAATGCTGAAAAACATTTTATTTCTTAGTTTCTCCTATGTGTTTAAACATACATTCTTGTGGTTTATTTGCCAGCTTTGTGGTCGGAGTTTCTGTGGACTAGAGTGTTTTTTTTAAATTACAACATATTTTTAGGGTAGACCTAAGGTGACATTCATACTGACAAGGGGAAATTTTGCCAAGACACTAGAAACTTTTGTACACTGTTATGTGTACAGTAGGATATTTTACATCCACCAGGGAAGCTTTCAGCTCAAACAGATAGGATCTCAGATTAATATCTCTTCTGAAAGATAAGCCAGCAGGAATGCTGCAACACCCCACTCATGCTGTGCAGCCATGACAGGAGTTAAAAATGAATACAAACCTATACTGTTTGAAAGGAAAGCAAATACATGACTTAGGTAGCCCTTCTGTACAACGTTTGCAGGAGTTATCAATCACTAGTTGCCTGCAACAATATAGCATCTGCTACTTCCATCAACATGAAAAAAAACTGATCTAGCAAGGATATAAGCCTGCCATAATAAAGGGGGGTTGGGTGGGATAGAAAATTCAAATGAGACAGACATGATGATCTGATCTCACCAGGGAAGAACATATTATGGGAGTGGTACAGCGGTGACCCATGTTGGTGAGGACATAGTCAGAATGTTATTCCTCATTGTGGGTGATGAAATGATCTGTTCTAGTGCTCATTGGTTGAGTGCATTAGTGCAGGAATAGTTCACTCATTCTATGATGGGGTAGTTGAAGTCTCCAAGGATCAGGGTGTTAGGGGGTACCTAGATGGAGTCAAGTAGGTCCAGTTAGGAAGGAGTGGGCGTTCTGAGTCATGGATGGGGAGGTCTATAGCTGGCTATAACTTGGATGGGTGTCTTGCCAACTGTCACTTGCACCTGTAGTAATTTCAGTGCATTATGCTGGCAAACCAGTCTGGAGGTGTGCCTGTCCTTAATGAAGATAGAGACTCCACCACCCTTAGTCTTCCCGGCTTCATTTTAGGGTCAGAATGTGTGGAATGAGGTATAGCCTGATAAGGCAGGGATGTGACCACACAGACATCTGCATCTTCCAGTGTGAGAAGACTCTCCACTGAGTGCATTTTCAGGTTAAGGCTCCTAGCGCTAAGCAGCATGATCTTACATTTGCTTTTTGACAGATCTTTTATGTCAGAAGATTTGTCTTTTGGATATAGCCTAAAAAAGGCACAATGGGGGAGGCAAGTACCTTGGCCAGGATCCATAATCCCAGGAATGACAGGTGGAGGCCATCTCTGCAAAGCATTGAGGCCCGTCAACCATGTCTTCCAAGGCAGACAGATACTGGATCTCCTTGGAAACACATCAGAAATTAAGCCAATTGTTGAAGTCAATTATTTTTTGTTGGTATTGTGGTATCATTCTTGGTGAAGGTATGTTGCTGCTTAGGGCTAGGGACATACCTGCCTAGGACACATACTCAGAGCTCAATTATGTATGTCTTCATATAGTCCAGGGAGGTATGTGTCAAGTCATTCACACCAGCATGGACAATGACAGAGTCATACTTTTACCTGTTGTGGAGAGACTTGGTGCAAGCATAATGTGGTGGATTCTGGCACCTGACAGACAATTGACCATGACCTTCTACTTGTCGAGCCTGATGAGGGGAACATTGATGTGTCTCACAATTGAGCCGCCAATGTGGTGTTGTGTGTAGAATGTTTGTGAGTGTGTTTTGGAGGTCTCTGTTGTTTTTATTGAGGACTGCTGCATAGATGGGTGTGTATTGTGCTTGGCTATGTGATGTGGGTGGTGTGGTGTTTGTGCTGGCGATCTCCTGTTTGTCAAGAGTACTGACTGTGGCATGAGAGAGCATGGATTCCAGGCTACTGATGTAGATACATTTCTCGCAAATAGAAGAATTATTTGCTAGAAAAAGAGGGCTGTCAGTGAACATGAGGCATTCAATACACTGTCTCAGTATGCCCATGTCGACCAGGCTGCCAGGAGAAACCGATGAGAATTGTCCAGACATAGTGTTATGAATACTTGGGCAAACTTATGGACAGAGGGTTTTGATAAGGGTTTGTCCACAAGAGTGTAGACCACAAAAAACACAAAAACCTTCTAAAATGTAAAAACTGTCTTGAAGCACAAATGCTAAAACCAAAACTAAGATGTTGATAGACTGCACAAGATGTTAGATAGGATATGGTACTGTACGTATGGTTGAAGCTGGAAGGATTTACAGCTGGGGTGATAGTATGGCCTTTTGGACCTGAAATCCCGTAAGAAACTGGTTTTCATACAAGGTAAGGAGGTATGGTGTGGTGTGAACAAGAGGGGTAGTAAAGAGGAGTATATCATTATATGTGATTCAGCTAGTGAGTGAAGGAACTGTTTTACCTGGTGATGCAACACCAGAAGATAGAGTGGTGAGGTAAAGGTACTGGAAGGGGGATGGGAGAATGCCAGATGAAAGCTAATAGGTGCTATTAAATGTAGGTAGTAGAATAGGGGTGGGTGGAATTATCCCAGATGAAAGCAGATAGGATCTAGAAAGTGGGGGAGTGGCTATAGTACTATAAATTTAGAGGTACTGGGGTGGGAGGGATTGGGGCAGGGAGGGAGTGAAGAGAGCCCGAGTAGCGAGGCTTAACGAAGGCTATTGCAGTTTACAAGGTTTCCTAAGGTGTCCTAAAGCTATAAGGTAAGTATTACAGCTCTAATGTAAGAGTCAATTTACTGCAGTTACAGGGGAAGGAGGCAACCACTCAAGTAGAAACAAAGAGCCCTATGGCTGACCAATATGGTGACCTGCTTAATTACAAAGCACTGTAAGTGAAAGCTTAAATGCTTTTTGTGTAACCTACTCTGTTTAAATGTTGAAAACAGCTGATTGCAGTCCTGTAGACACCGTTTTGTAGGGAACTGTAGAGTTCAGTCTGTTTAAATGTTAAAAACAACTGATTGCAGTCCTGTAGACATCGTTTTGTAGGGAACTGTAGAGTTCAGTCTGTTTAAATGTTGAAAACAACTGATTGCAGTCCTGTAGACACCATTTTGTAGGGAACTGTAGAGTTCAGTCTGTTTAAATGTTGAAAACAACTGATTGCAGTCCTGTAGACACCGTTTTGTAGGGAACTGTAGAGTTCAGTCTGTTTAAATGTTGAAAACAACTGATTGCAGTCCTGTAGACACCGGTTTGTAGGGAACTGTAGAGTTCAGTCTGTTTAAATGTTGAAAACAACTGATTGCAGTCCTGTAGACACCGTTTTGTAGGGAACTGTAGAGTTCAGTCTGTTTAAATGTTGAAAACAACTGATTGCAGTCCTGTAGACACCGTTTTGTAGGGAACTGTAGAGTTCAGACAAAGTCACACCAGGTCAGCCAAGGGGGGGTAGAGAGAGGGAAATCCTAAGCACCTAGATTTGAAAATGATCTATCATGATCCAATCTGACAACACCTGTATAGTTTCCTCTTTAAATGAACTTATCACAGAAAATGCCAAAATTAAAAACGAGCTTAATGACATGTTTATTGAAAAACAAATTAGCTATGAGGAGGTTCATTTTTACACACCACGTTTCCAATTGTGCCTATGATTTTTGGTATTGTAAAAATTCACAAAAGCATTTATCAACCACCTATGTGGCCAATTTCTGGATGCTAAAGCATCAATTACTTACCCTGTTGCAAAATTTCTGGATGATAAACTAAAAGGATTTGTTTTTCAAGAAATCCAGATCTGTAGGGATTCTTGGTATTTCGTAAGTAAGATCAATGGATTGAAATACAAAGAAAGTTGCATTTTTGTTGGGTCTTTACACAGTGATCCCTCATGATATAGGGATTGTGTAGCTCACTGAATATATCCATGACAAGGGTGTGCCACAAAGTAAAATTAACACCTATGAAGCTGTCCTTGAGATAGTTTTGCAAAACAAGTATTTGTTGTTTGAACATAAATGCTATCTACAGCAGGTGGGGGTCGCTATGGGCTCGGTTTGTGAATGGCTTTTTGCAAACATTGTGATGGTGCAGTGGGAAAAGATTCTTTTTTCATTTTGAATATATACGTTCTTGTAAATTGTGTACCCATTTACTGGATTATATTTTTATAGTGTGAAGCAGCAATAAAGAGATGAAATCATTTTTTGAATATATGAATAATAGTACATAATTCTTGAAGTTTGCCTATGAAACTGAGGATTTAATCATTGCATACTTGGACATATGGTTCAGTAAAGATATACTAAATGGGAGGTTCATATGACAGATTCACCAAAAACCTACTTTTTCAAATGCCTTTTTGTACTTCACTAGTCCTCATCCCAAACACAAAAACGTGTGGTAGTGAAGGGACAGTGCATTTGGGCTACTCATATGGATTTTACTTTTGAGCATTTCCTTGAAGAATGTGGCATTATCAAAAATATGCTTTTGGCTAGGGGCTACTCTCACAATTTTGTTAATTTAATGTTGGAGGTCATCGATAAAAGAGAGCAAAGGTTGTATGCTCTTATTTTGAACACAAAATATGTGGGTAGTAGTGCGTGTCAGGGGGTTTCTGTTAATAATGAAAATGGAAGACAAATAGATTTTAACAGGTATAGCTCAATAACTTGTAACAATTACTTGAAGGATTCTATGATCACTATTTTTAGTGCTGACAGCTCTTAATCCACATTATTATTGAAAAACATGGGTTATATTGAAAGATATCAGGAATATTGTTTCTAAAATTGGGGAACAAACAAAGGTTACCTATAGGAGAGGTAGGAATTTAAAGGATATTGTGGAGATCTTGAGCTCAAAGAATGGAAATAAATCAAATAGACTGCCGAGAATGGCAAAGTGCAGTAGATGTTCTATTTCTGGCTACATTTTAACCTGTGATGAGTTCAAAATTAAAGATGAAATTAAAGATGCAAACTTTAAGATAAAGGGAGTATACAACTGCCAGACTAATGGTATTGTCTATGCCGCATTATGTCAATTTTGCCCTAGCTATTATATCAGTAAAACTGAATGCAAACTTAAAGAGAGAGTTTGTGTCCATGTTATTGACAAAGAAATATAAGGACAATAATGTACAGGTTAGACATGTCCTTGAGTTTCCAGAGCATAGTTTTAAATGTCCTGTTATTGAAAAGTGAATAAGATAGAATGTGGTGGTCTGTGGCTCTTACTCTTAGAGAGATGAGAATTATATTGGCAGCTTTTCCTTAATGAAAGTATATGACCCAGACTAAATGACCACACATGAATTAGTTGTCTACTGAAGTTTAAAGCACTTGAAAGGTGATTATATTCCCTTTATGAGTACCTTATGGAGATTGTATTTATGCATATATTTATATATTTTTTATATTTATTTTTACTGTTTGTCACTTTAAATTTTACATGGGTTCAAGAGCTTGGCTGCTATATGACTTTGTAAATATGTATTTAAACTGTATTTAAACTGCAGTTAAGTTTTTCTGATGAAGTTTTTGTTACAGCAAAATAAAAATGCTGAAAAACGTTTTATTTCTTAGTTTCTCCTATATGTTTAAACATACATTCTTGTAGTTTATTTGACAGCTTTGTGGTCTGAGTTTCTGTGGACTAGAGTGTTTTTTTTTTTAAATTACAACATATTTTTAGGGTAGACCTAAGGTGGCATTTATACTGACAAGGGGAAATTTTGCCAAGACACTAGAAACTTTTGTACACTGTTATGTGTACAATAGGATATTTTACATCCACCAGGGCAGCTTTCAGCTCAAACAGATAGGATCTCAGATTAATATCTCTTCTGAAAGATAAGCCAGCAGGAATGCTGCAACACTCCACTCATGCTGTGCAGCCATGACAGTAGTGAAAAATGAATGCAAACCTATACTGTTTGAAAGGAAAGCAAATACATGACTTAAGTAGCCCTTCTGTACAACGTTTGCAGGAGTTATCAGTCACTAGTTGCCTGCAACAATATAGCATCTGCTACTTCCATCAACATGAAAAAAAAACTGATCTAGCAAGGATAGAAGCCTGCCATAATAAAGGGTGGTTGGGTGGGATAGAAAATTCAAATGAGACAGGCATGATGATCTGATCTCACCAGGGAAGAACATATTATGGGAGTGGTACAGTGGTGACCCATGTTGGTGAGGACCTAGTCAGAATGTTATTCCTCATTGTGGGTGATAAAATGATCTGTTCTAGTGCTCATTGGCTGAGTGCATTAGTGCAGGAATAGTTCACTCATTCTATGATGGGGTAGTTGAAGTCTCCAAGGATCAGGGTGTTAGGGGGTACCTAGATGGAGTCAAGTAGGTCCAGTTAGGAAGGAGTGGGTGTTCTGAGTCATGGATGCGGAAGTCTATAGCTGGCTATAACTTGGATGGGTGTCTTGCCAACTGTCACTTGCACCTGTAGTAATTCCAGTGCATTATGCTGGCAAACCAGTCTGGAGGTGTGCCTGTCCTTAATGAAGATAGAGACTCCACCACCCTTAGTCTTCCAGGCTTCATTTTAGGGTCAGAATGTGTGGAATGAGGTATAGCCTGATAAGGCAGGGATGTGACCGCACAGACATCTGCATCTTCCAGTGTGAGAAGACTCTCCACTGCGTGCATTTTCAGGTTAAAGCTCCTAGCACTAAGCAGCATGACCTTACATTTGCTTTTTGACAGATCTTTTATGTCAGAAGATTTGTCTTTTGGATATAGCCTAAAAAAGGCACAATGGGGGAGTCAATTCCCTTGGCCAGGATCCAGAATCCCAGGAGTGACAGGTGGAGGCCATCTCTGCAAACATTGAGGCCCATCAACCATGTCTTCCAAGGCAGACAGATACTGGATCTCCTTGGAAACACATCAGAAATTAAGCCAATTGTTGAAGTCAATTATTTTTGTTGGTATTGTGGTATAATTCTTGGTGAAGGTATGTTGCTGCTTAGGGCTAGGGACATACCTGCCTAGGACACATACTCAGAGCTCAATTATGTATGTCTTCATATAGTTCAGGGAGGTATGTGTCAAGTCATTCACACCAGCATGGACAATGACAGAGTCATACTTGTACCTGTTGTGGAGAGACTTGGTGCAAGCATAATGTGGTGGATTCTGGCACCTGACAGGCATTTGACCATGACCTTCTACTTGTCGAGCCTCATGAGGGGATCATTGATGTGTCTCACAATTGAGCTGCCAATGTGGTGTTGTGTGTAGAATGTTTGTGAGTGTGTTTTGGAGGTCTCTGTTGTTTTTATTGAGGACTGCTGCATAGATGGGTGTGTATTGTGCTTGGCTATGTGATGTGAGTGGTGTGGTGTTTGTGCTGGCAATCTCCTGTTTGTCAAGAGTACTGACTGTGGCGTGAGAGAGCATGGATTCCAGATTACTGATGTAGATACATTTCTCGCAAATAGAAGAATTATTTGCTAGAAAAATAGGGCTGTCAGGGAACATGAGGCATTCAATACACTATCTCAGTATGCCCATGTCAACCAGGCTGCCAGGAGAAACCGATGAGAATTGTCCAGACATAGTGTTATGAATACTTGGGCAAACTTATGGACAGAGGGTTTTGATAAGGGTTTGTCCACAAGAGTGTAGACCACAAAAAACACAAAAACCTTCTAAAAT
The DNA here is from genome assembly GCF_019279795.1 of Protopterus annectens. Taxonomy (NCBI): domain Eukaryota; kingdom Metazoa; phylum Chordata; order Ceratodontiformes; family Protopteridae; genus Protopterus; species Protopterus annectens. The sequence continues at coordinate 16,929,607 of NC_056736.1, forward strand.
GTAAAAACTGTCTTGAAGCACAAATGCTAAAACCAAAACTAAGATGCTTAGAATAACAGATAAATTTAATCAAGCTACTAACAAGCAGTAATAAGTGCAGCAGAATAAGTGCACTTGAACACTTAAGAGCACAAAGCAAAGCAAAATAAGTTAATAAAGTAGGTAGGATGCAGTTACAGTAAGAGCAGCTAAATGAAGTGTAAAACATTTTTTTAGTGAAGAGAGAGGAAACGGAAGATATTTTAAGATTAAGAAACCAAGGGGTTTGGCCTTCCCAAGTATTCCGTCTGTACACAGCAGAAACAAAAGATAATTCAAGATTAAGAATCTAAGGGGTTTGGCCTTCCAAAATGCTCTCTCTGTACACAGTAGACAGAGCTGATGAGATGGGACTAGTAGGAGTGTCTGAAATCAAAGAAACAAGGGGGTGACTATTCCTTCCCAAATGATCTCACTGTACTCAGTTGAGTGAGCAAATGAGTTTGGGCTTGGAGGAGTGTCCAAAGACACATTTACAGCAGGGGTGGGCAATTCCAAAGCCACCCGGTTTAAGAATACAACATAACTTGGGTGGCAGGGCAGGAACAAACAGCAGAGAGAGAGAGAGAGAGAGACTATCAATATTCAATGAAACAAATAAATAAATGCAGTACAGTTTTATTAACTATCACTTAAACAGTCAAGTGTAAAAAAGTATACTTATATCAGCTTTGTATGTCCAGATGGTTGTATAATCCATCACAGCTAGCTAAACAGCTCTGCTACTGAGCATCTCCAGCTGAACAAACTAGAACTGGAACAAAAGGAAACATTTTTATAAGTAAATGTAGTGGACAAACATTTTCCTATATGTTTAATCTGCTATACACTAGCAAGAAGTATCTTTCCATTCTAAAGGATGAACTTTACTCAGCTTAGCCAGACTCTGTGTAATACCATTCAAGTTAGAAAGTCATAAGAGATGCTCAACACATTCTCAGCTGTGACTATATGCATTTCGTAATACTTCTATGTGGTTGTAATGAGGAATTTTTTTAACTTCTACTGGGATTTGTAAAGAGGGAGGCTAAGATGCTGATAACCCTCAAAGGTCTCCCCTTCAGTGGAATTATGGAAAAGTCCAGAATGACCTGGCTTCAAACAGCAGTTTAAACACTTAATTGTAATTCTTTCTCTCTCATTCTATTTTTATTTTTTAATTTTGTTTTGCACACATACTTTTTTTTATAGAGACAAGGGGAAAATGTCAAAGAAATCTAAGAATCAAGTGACTACAGCATTGTGTGTGTTTTTGTGATTTTCAAATGTTACGATATTCATAGAGGCATTTGATGAGTCAAGTGCCCCAGTTCATTTTTGTCCTTACCAGATGTTATGTACTTTGGCAAATTTTTTTTTTAATAAAATGCTTTGAAAACGTTTTTATTAAACCATGACCACCCCCCCAAAAAAAAGTTAGTGTTTACTACTGTTATGTTTCCTTGGAGTAATGTGTGTTGCAGCCATAGAGTCAATGATTTTTTACTAGGGTAATGACCCAGGGGGGCCTTTCTAAGCCTAGCCAAGTTTTCCTGAAAGAATAATGATGTCCTGTATCCAAACAGGACATTGAGGGCCAGGCGTTTATAAACTACCTCTGTCCATAAGGGACATGGGTGCCAGGCTCAAGAGTAAATTTCCTATTACCCATCCATTGGTCTAGGTTGCACTTAAACTGGGTAATAGAAGAACTCACCTTAACATGAACAGGAAACCTGTTGCACAGGAGATTCAGTATCTGGGACACAAATCTGTATCGCCCACATATTTTGTTTAAGTCACAGACAAAATTCAGGTCCTTAGACCTTGTATTTCTGGTACTGTTTGACTTGGGAATATGCAAAAGATTTCTAAGTGCGGGGTTTGTGGATACCTTGTAAGCCAGGCATAGATCACCGCAATCTATAGGAGACCAAGTAGAGGTAAAGTGCTTTAAGACACTCTGCCGTAGATTTTAATGGGGCAACTTTTTGCATGGGCGGTGATGTGCTCATTAAAGTCTATGGATGCAACATACATTTTTCCAACACTAAGGTTAAAGTTTTCTGAATTTTCTTGATGATGTCAGTGTATAGAAATCATATTTTTAAATGTGCTTTTTCTTGTTGAACTACAACAAGAAAAAGCTTCCTAATGGATAAAGGTACTGTTCGGTGGTGCAAATGTAAGCATAGAAAACATTGAAAATTCACTTTAAACAGTATTAGACTGAAAACATATATTTGTACAAATAGGTTTAAAACATATGTCACTAGGAATGAAAACTAATGCTTTGATTTTCATTAGCCCTGACTGTACAATGCTTCTGTAGAAAGGATGTAGTTTGGGATGGCATGCAACAGAAGCAATAGAATAGCTTGTATTTGCCCGATTAATAATTTTAAGGAAGCAGCATCTGGTGAACATCCCTTAGTCTGTCCGTCTCTGTAACACACATTTCAGTTATGCATTTTCCAGTTGTCATTCTATCCTATGTTTGGTTAGCATCCTATTCCACAGGCTATAGAAATAAGGCAAATAACCCTTTTTTGAAATAGCTTGCCAGCCTATCACACACGCAGTCAGACACACACATATTACATGCATACATGTATCACGCATTCTCATGCACTTTTTGCAATTACCCCTTTCAAAAGAATGTTATTTTTATATAGCTTCTCATTTTATTGCACTTTTTTTGTGTCCTTAGCATATGTGCTCTAGTCATAAATGGAAAGGCTGAAAAACAATTTGTCATAGCTGTAGATGCAAAAAAAAAAATAAATAAATATATATATATATATATATATATATATATATATATATATATATATGTGTGTGTGTATATATATATAGATATAGAGAGAGAGAGAGAGCTTTCGCTTGCTTATATCACTGCTCAGCAATGCCTACTAATTTTATTTTTCTGCTGCTGTCTTCATTGCATGTTGCATTCTTCCAAGTCTGCCATGCAACTTAATCAGTTTAAATAATATAGCAATTAAGGCAACAAAGGTGCAGAGCAGTTATTCACCGAATTCTCCTCTTTCCCCAACTGTGTGTTAGCGGTGTTTCCACTTATCAGTATTTGTCCAGTACATCACTACAATGAATATACAGAAGCTATTGCTAGTAGCTTTGTGACTTCACTTTTTACACACACATTAGATAACCAGCATTAAACAGGATATGTGATCAGTCTCATGAAATTTATTCTCATCTTACTAATATTTTCAGCTTTTTTTTTTTAAATGTCCAAATGAAATGTTCCCATAATGCTTTTATCCACACCTGCTTATGCCTTTCGAAATTCTCATCTGCTGGCTTCCCCTTCAGCTCTGTATACCCTTTGTGACACTCTGGTTTTATGATCATCTGTCCTAGTTATTCGTGCGAGTTCTTCCTCATAGCACATCAACACATATCTGTGCTCATTCATTGCCTAAAGGTCCATGAACCAAAAAAATTGTATTTCACTATCTGCTCGCTTTTTATCTGCTTTCCTTAATGCATTAGTACGTCTTAGTGTACAACATTTCATAAGGCTGATTATATGTATTGTGCACTCAGTGAGAATATTTCTCTGAAAACCAGAGTGGCAAATAAGCCATACAATGATTACTCTACCCATCCATCTAGTTGATATATTTCATGTAAGGACTTATCTGTTAGTACATGTCATTCATTTTAGGTAAGAATTTTCATTTTGTCTCAGAACTGTTAAGACTGATCATACTATTTCTTCTTCTGTTACAGTTTTATAGAGTTTTATTGGGTGTTAATGATGCAGTACAAGTACTGTCCTTAATTTCCTTGTCTTTGATGCATTATTCTCTGCAGTCTTTAATAATTCAACATACTTTAGGGCTACAGTAAACTGTTGCTGTACTTGGAAAAATTGCATATATTGCTATGTTTTCCTGCCAGTTGTTACTATGTCAAGTAATAAAAAATAAAATTAAATTTGTCTGTCTTTGCCACACCCATTGATCAACTGTTTATTTTTTGATAGCTTATTTAGTTCTGCTTTTCATTTTTAAACAGTTTGAACCCATTTGGCTCAACTGCATCGGGTCATGGAAAACTTACTAGCCTCACTAGCACAAGCGTTGTTGACTGTGCTGACCAGTGTCATGCTTTATACAGATGCAGGCAAAAGGAGCTAACTATGGGACTAAAGGGTAAAGGTCATCAGCAGCTCATATTAGTGATCCTATTTAGTATCCTGCCAGACAAGTCAAATCTGTTACTTTAGCCTCAGTTCTTTTACCAGAAGCTTTTTCTAGAACTACTACTTCTAAGTCAAATAAAATATTAAGTTTTTGTCATTCATCGTCCTTCTAAGTTCAAATGACATTGTGTTTTGAAGCATTCTCTACTTAAAATATGAAAACCACTTGCACATATTTAGATCAATGAGAAGACCCATATGCTTTTCAGTACAGTTAAAATGCAGTATGTTTTAGTTTCCCTCTCTCGGTATTTGATTCAAACTGTCTGACAGGCAATGGTCGTTTTTGTGTATTTTTCTTAGTTTCCCTTATATTCACCATTCTACACAGATGATGTCTCTCTTCATTTCACCCTAACTCACAGTTGGCTTGAATAACTGTTTAGGACAGATGATGAAAGCTCAGAGATGCTAATGAAATTCAACTCATAGTTCTTAGTTTGATTACTTTAATTTTCCATTTATCCAATATATAAATCCCTACATATCACATAACCAAAGAGTGGTCCTAGCTGCCCCTTAAAAAGATGCATGTGCATCCATCAGGTACATCAGGTCAAAATAAATGGGTAACATAAGTGTGACTACATCATTTTTCAAATATTTTGGGTTTGATTGTAAAGGTTATCCTTCTGACAATCACTCTGTTGTCATCCTTACCTAACCTGTAATTATTTTAGTATTTGAGTGATTTGTAATACTGCTTGTTATTTTCCCAGTTACAACACTCCTGTCTACCTCATTTCTTTCTTATTTCTATGATGAACAGGGCTGCCACTTTGTTATGCATGCCCACATAGATGTATTTGTTGGACACTATACTGCCTTTCTTTTTTATCAAATTTTTTTTATTAAATATTTTCACAAAATATGCAGAAGAATATAAACACGACATATAAATGTGGTACAGTTGATGTTACAGAATGCATACCATAAGCAAGCAATAATAGATATTGCACACTTTACTAATTAACATTCAAATTAGGTAGATCTACAATCACAATATAAGCATATCTTCATAGTAATATACTGTGTTTCTTGTACCAGAATGGCTTTATAAGTAGCTATGTGGTGCTACTTGCAGTTGTAAGCTTGCATCACTCTGAAGTAGTTCCTTGTTTCACCTGTGACATTTGTCGGATTTGTATCACTTCAATGAAAGACCATTTCACTGAGACCAAATCACCTAAAGTTCATTTCACCTAAAACTCATTTCACTGACAAGTAGTAGTTAAGGCAAGTCAAAGGTATATGTCCTTTTCCCCACTTTAGTGCTATCCTGGTGTTAGTATATATAGTTGGGGTGTATAGCCTCCCACTAAATTAGGTTTTCTGTTCTCTGGTTTTGTTTTACATTATTTGGTAAAATCCAACTAGGTGGGGGGGGGGCTGTGCCCCCCACACACCTCTAATTATATGTACTAACACCAGGATCGCACTACCGTGGGAAAAAGGACATATACCTTTGATTTTCCTTAGAGTACTACTTGTCAGTGAAATGAGTTTTAGGTGAAATGAACTTTAGGTGATTTAGTCTCAGTGAAATGAGTGTCAGTGAAATGGTCTTTCAGTGAAGTGATACGAATCCCATTTGTCACATCTGTCAAACAAATTACTGTAGACTACTGTAGAATTGCTCAAGCCAGGGGGTAACCTATTAGTGCGTCTCTTGTTATCTATACGGTTTTATTTTCTTATATATTTTTTGCTTGCCATTTGGCACTATTCAGTGCCATAGACCTGCCTGATTAGCTCTGACTAGCTCTGTCACTTTTCACATTGTGACCTCCTTAAACATTGCCTTTGTCCTGTTAAAATACAAAATGTCTTCATCTGCTTAGAGCGACCCCCCCCCCCAGCTCATCGAATTAAGCAGGTTGTCAAAACAGTGGTCTTTTTCATTACCATCAACAAAACACCAACACCTGTTTCTCAATACCGATCATAAGAGTATGCCTTTTTACAAGTACTAAGGGTATTTATTTTCTGGTCAGGATGTGATTTCATGTAGAAAGCACACAATAGGCTATGGAATTTAAAAAAAAAAACAGAACAAACCACAGGAGATTATTGTATACCGGGTTCTTTAATAGTGAAGGGAAGGATATCAATTGCTGGTAGATATTTTAGCCTAAAACTTGCCCACTATTCAGAAATCAGTCAATTTTGCGTGTGCATTTATTAGATGGGCATTGCTCTCTCTTTTTAGGGATAAAATTGGAGTACTCACTGGTTAAAATTTACTCTCAGATATATAAGAAGAAAAAGGAAGCCAAGTGTTTGCACTGAGCTGAAGGGAGGTAGTCTACTAGCCATACCTCTGAGATACCAGATGACTAGAGGCTTCTGGGCTTCCAAAAAAACATAGTTGCCTGTTTTATTTTCTGCTTATACTATTTACTGCACTTTTTAATTACTTACTGCCTACTTTTATATTTATTTACTGTGAAGTAAACTACAATGTTATACTGCAATTGCCTGCTACATTGTACCTGTAAAATCGAATTTTATTGCTGTTTTCACTGTTTTGTAAGCTTTTTTGTTGTTTCCACTGTTTAAGTAGTTATTGGTGTTTTTTCACTGTTTTAAAGCAATATGTTCTTCCTGCTCTGGTTTTCTCATCAAGCAGTACTTAATTAACTGATCTGTTAACTGTTTAAATAATTCCTTAGAGCATCCTGTCTGATTTTCAGTGTCTCACTCCTATTTTTCTGCTGTGTTAAATATTTTCTAGTGATTCCTACCGAAACTAAGGTAGCTAGTAGCTGTAGCATAGTCCATATTTAGGCTTGCTGCTTCTGGATCTGTTTGTAGTGGTTTGCTTGTTTTGAGCACATTCTCTAGGACATCTTGGATTGGAAGGGGCCTATCTGCACATTTCTGAGAGAATTGTGTTTCATTGGCACCTGACTGGTAAACAGAGACCGGTCTTGGGCTTGGAATAAGCAGCCTCATTGGCTATTTCAGATTTTGTTGAGTCTTTTTTTCCCCACAGTTTTAGCTTCTGGTATTTAGGCCCTACATCTGAGCAGGTTTCTTCTTGTTTACTCTGAGCTGAACTGAAGTGGGCTTACTGGGCCAATAGCCACAACTCTCAGCTGAAATACTAGATGACTAGAGGCCTCTGAGCTGGAAAAAAAAAAAAAACATAAGGTGCCTATTTTTCTGCTTATTTATACTATTTACTGCACTTTTTATTGCCTGATGCCTAATTTTATACTGTATTTACTGTGTACTAAACTACAATGTTATATTGCAATTGCCTGCTACACTGTGCCTATAAAATCAAATTGTATTCCTGTTTTCACTGTTTAGCAAGCTTTTTTGTTGTTTCCACTTCAGTATTTACTGGTGTTTTTTCACTATTTTAAAGCAATCTGTTTTGCTTGCTCTGGTTTTCTCACCAAGCAGTACTCAATTAATTGATCTGTTAACTGTTTAATTCATTCTTTAGAGCCTCCTGGCTGATTTTCTGCTGTTTTAAACATTTTTTTCAGTGTTTCTGCTATTGTGCTACTGTGTTAAATATTCTTTAGTGTTTCCCACTATAACAAGGGTACCTAGTAGCTGTAGCATACTCCAGATCAAGGCCTGCTGCTTCTGGAACTGTTTGCAATGGTTTGTTTGTTCTGAGGATGCTTTCCAAGCCATTTTGGATTGGAAGAAGACTCTCTTCACTTTTCTGAGTGGTGTGTTTGATTGGCACCTGACTGGTAAAGAGGCCTGTCAAGGGCTTGGAATAAGCATTCTCATTGGTCTTTTGAATTTTGTTATAGCCTTTTTTCATGTTTTAGCTTCTAGCATTTGGGCCCTGCATCTGTTGTGAAGTGAATGAGGTGGGCTACTAGCCACAACTGTGAGCTGAGATACCAAATGACTAGAGGCTTTTGAGCTTCCAAAAAATATAAGTTGTCTGTTTTTCTGCTTAATTATACTATTTACTGCACTTTTTATTGCCTGTTGCCTACTTTTATACTGCAATTGCCTGCTACATTGTCCCTGTAAATGAAATTGTGTTTCTGTTTTCACTATTTAGCAAGCTTTTTTGTTGTTTCCACTGTTTAAGTATTTATTGGTATTTTTTTCACTGTTTTAAAGCTAGCTTTTCTGCCTGGTCTGATTTTTTCCCACAAATCAGTACTTAATTAACTGATCTGATAACTGTTTAAATCATTCTTTAGAGCCTCTTGGCTGATTTTGTGCTGTTTTAAATATTTTCTCAGTGGCTCACTGCTACTTTTCCGCTGTGTTAAATATTCTCTAGTGTTTCCCACTGAAACTAGGGTAGCTAGTAGCTGTAGCATAGTCCAGATCCAGGTCTGCTGCTTCTGGAACTGTTTGCAGTGGTTTGTTTGTTCTGCACACATTTTCCAGGCCATCTTGGATTGGAAGGGGCATATCTGCACTTTTCTGAGAGAATTGTGTTTGACTAGCACCTGTCTGCTAAAGCAGGGCTGGTCTAGGGCTTGCAATAGGCATCCTCACTGGTACATTTGAATTTTGTTAGAGCTTTTTTTTCCCAAGTTTTAGCTTCTGGTATTTAGGTCCTGCATCTGAGCAGGTCTCTGCTAGTTTGCACAGCACTGCAAACTACCATGCAATTGTGTGCCAAAGCCAGACAGTTAAATTCATCAATATTTCCCTTAAAACCTTGGCAGAAATATACATTCACTGAGCTCTCTGTAATTGTTTCTGAAAAGCCACCCCTTTTGGCAAACAGTTTTCAAACTGGTATTATGGACAGTTTGACTACCCTTGTTTCTCCTGCCAATCTAGTTGACTTGGGTTTCTTGAGGCAGTGTAGCAATTGCTTCATGTACACAGACAACCCTCTGCTAGTAACAGTCTAGTTCAGAGTGCGAGAGATGTATTTGCACCAAGAATCTAGAATCCATGCTCTTTCTCATTCAAAACAGTAACACAGAGAAGGTTGTCAGTTCACCCACCACTACATATTCACATAGTTCCACTACTCAGACAGGGTCTATATTAAATTGTCGAAACGGCATTACAGCAAATGCCATTTCTTAGACGCATAAGGAGCGAAATACTCACAGAGCAAAAGCTCGGGTCAGTGATTTTTTTCCTAGGGAAAAAAAAAATTGCTTGGCCTGAGACGTGACATTGCCCTTTACCCCCACTGTAGTGTGATCTTGGAGTTGATATATTTATTTATGGGGGGTGTGGGGGCTTGTTGACCTGGGGTTTCACTGTTTTGGCATTTCGGTTTTTACGTGCCAATGAAACGGCATTTGCTGTAATGCCATTTCGACAATTTAATATAGACACCTCATACACACAGTACGCATCAAACATGTAAATCCACATATGCGGAGGTTCTCTCAAAAAACTTACCAAAACACCAGAGACCTCCAAAACACAAGTCTGCTACAGGTAACACAATCTCCACAGTACCCATGACACACAACACCAGCAGTGTCTCACCCAAAAAGCCTGTAAGGCATAACACTCAAAAAACACATTTTCTTGCCATTGGAGACTCAATAGTGAGACACAAAGATGTCCCACTCACCAGGCTGGACAAGTAGAAAGTCACGGTCAGCCACCTGTCCAGTGCCAGGATTCACCAAATCATGCATGCACTCAGGTCTCTCATCAACAAATACCATTATGACTTTGTCATAGTTTATGTTGTGTGAATGACCTAAGACCTACCTCACTGAACTGACTATATATGAAGAGAGACATGGTTGAACTCTGAGTATGTGTCCCAGGCAGGTATGTCCCTAGCCTTGAACAGCATACAACCCTCACCTAGAATGATGCCACAGTATAAACAAAAAATGATGGATTTCAATAATTCGCTTAGTTTTTGATGTCACTCCAAGGAGATCCAGTTCCTGTCTTCCTGGGAAGCCATGATCGACAAACCTTGCCGATTTGCCAGAGATGGTTTGCACCTGGCATCCCTAGGATTTTGGCTACTGGCAAAGGCCCTGGCCTCCCCCATAGTGCCTTTTTTAGGCAAGGTCTCAAAAACATTATCAACATGAAATTAACCAATCAGAACAATATAAGGGTCATGCTGCTAAATGCTAGGCGCTTAAACCAAAAACTGCACTCCCTGGAAGCACTTCTATCACTAGAAGATGCAGATGTCTGTGCAGTCACAGAAACCTAGTTTAAGGCCTCAGAGAGTATCCTTGCCCTGCAAGGCTATAATGCCTTCAACACCTTAAACCAGAAAATGAATGTGTGAAAACCAAAGGAACCTGTGATTCAATCTATATTAGAGATATATTCACCTCACATCTAGTTAGACTGGACAACTCCATGGAGTTACTGCAGGTCCAGGTTATGGTGGGTAAGACCCCCGTACAAGTCCTAGCCAGTTATAGATCCCCCTCTATGGGTCATGACACCCATGTAGCCTACTTAACCAAACTGAAGGCAATCCAAATTTTACCAAACAGACTGGTTATGGGGAATTTCAATTATTCCACCATCAATTAGGAAACCTACTCTAGCCCAAACTTGCTAGCACAAAAGTTCCTTGACTTTGTGAATTCAAAAGCCCTGGAGAAAATTGTCCATATCCTGATAAGAGGAACAAATATTCTAGATCTGGCCCTCACCAACATGTCAAACAGGTGCACTGCTGCAACTGTTGGACCCTCATTAGTTAAAACTGACCACAAATCAATCAACTTCGATCTGACACTTACAACAGAACTCACAAATGGTAAAATCAAACTAAAAAACTTCACTAAGGCAAACTATACCCTCCTAGGTGAAGGGATAAATTCATTCCAAGCCCCACCCCAAGCTGAAAGTGCTAACTATGCCAAACCTTACACTAAAGCCCAGTACATTCACTTGCATAAGTGTATAAACTTGGCTATACCAGACAGAATCAAAACCAGAGCCCAAAGTAAAATCAAGCTGCCATAGTGGACTTCCATCAGCAAACTCTACAATAAATGCAAAAGTTGCTGTCCAAGAAAACAAAGACAAGGACCCAACAATGGAAAAGCACCCTCCTCAGTCATAACAGGCAAATAAGACAACTTGTCAAATCCTTCAAGAGCTCTTTTGAGAGAAATCTAGCAAGTACTACCAAGGATAACCATAAGGCCTTTTACAGCTATGTACATATCACACACATTGACCTCACAGAGACAGCAAACATGCTAGTGGATAGGTTTTGTGAAAATTTCACTCCTTTATCCCCTCCTAACTTACAAAAAATCCTCCCCCAAATTTACTCCCACCTTACATATCTGAAGAGCAGCTCTTCAAAGCCCTGTCCAAGGCAAAGAACATGGCCTCGATGGGCCTCATGACATCCCAGGCTGTCTTCTAAACAGGCTAAAACATGAACTAGCATCACCACTAAGTACTCTTTCCAATCATAGCCTTACCTCAGGCTTTGTTCTTTCAGAATGAAGAACAGATACAGTTATTCCCCTTCACAAAGCTGGCCTAGCAACAGACCCGGAGAATTATATATCCATAAGCCTGACCAGCCTTATCTCTAAGGCCATGGAACATATCATTATGGACCTAAAATAAAAACATAGGTGAGCTCCAAACCCTGGATCCTACCCAATTTGGCACATGAAGGGCAGATCCTGCCTGTTAAATCTGGTGGATTTCTTTGAAAGTGTGACTAACGCCATTGATGAGGGCAAATATGTGCACACAGCATACCTCAACATGGCAAAGGCATTCGACACAATATCCCAATTCAGGCATTGCTGATAAACCTAGCAAACTGAATGTAAACCCCTTCATTGTAAGATGGGTTGCCAACTGGCTCACAAACCAGACACACATTATGAAAGTGGGTGACTCCACATAAACCAGCAGATCTGTTACCAATGGGGTGCCACAGGGGGTTAGTGCTGGGCATCTACTGTGTGGTATATACTTCTCAGAAGTTCAGGTCAAAACTAAATCTTTGTGGCTGACCAAGTATGCAGACGACAGCAAACTAGGTGCAATCATTGAATCCCAAAATGATGACAGTACACTCCAGAATGGTCTCACACAGACCAATGACTGGTATATTAGTCACAGTCTCAAACTGAATGCAAAGAAATACATCATTCCATTCGGCACAAACACTGTCCCTTCACACTATCAAATCAATACCAATAACCTAAGTACCCATGAAGTAGTAAGGGACCTGGGATCACATGTTGACCAAGACTTAACTTCGACCACCATGTGTCTGTCATAACGAAAGCTTTCTATGTATCTCAGTTGATTAGTAAAGGCATCACCCTGAAAGCAAAAGAAGTTATAACCCCTCTATACTCGGCACTTATCCGGCCAATAATGGAGTATAACACTCCTTTCGGTATGTACTGTACTAAGCATCTACAGCAATTAGAGAGACCTCAGAGGTTTATAACAAAGATCAAGGACCTCAAGCATGTGCTTACATAGATGGACTAAAGTCTTTGTCACTATAATCCATATTGTATAGACTTCTTAGGGGAGACTTATGCCTGTCCTACAGAGCAACCCAAGACCCAAACCTAATGTACATACTGCATATCTGTAAATCAAATGGGTCTAGGACTACCCCTTCCAGGGACTTAAATATGGCCTGAGACTTAAATAGGATATGATGGAGGGCCAAGATTTATCTCCCAGCTACAGCCACGTCTTTGGAACAGGCTACCATTTCATATGAAACAGAGCACCTCTATGACACTGCTCAAGAGGAACCTGGATGAGTGGATGAGGCACCATACATTCTTACCAGGGACAGCTCCCACAACCCATCTGGACATGGGCAGTCATCAGTTAATGCAATCTTGGGTATTGACTAGTACCTCTACAGTATTAAATTGGGTTGAAACAGCTAGACTTAAAATGACCACTGGGTCAGTAGCCTAGTAATCTCCTATGATCCTTTGAATCAAATCCTGGACTGTAAGTAGCAGCTTGTTATCACCTAGCATGGTCAGATTGATTTCTTTGGGCATATAAATCTGTGCACGACAAGTATGATGCATCACATCTGGTACATAAATTTAGACATTGGTAAGAACATCCCAAATATATCTGAGGTGTGTCAAAAATGCACAAAGTGGCTTAACAAGCAAATAAATGTGTGAACATATATAAATATAGCTATAGATACATGTGTGTGTGTATATATAGTTATATATATATATATATATATATATATATATATATATATATATATATATATATATATATATATATATATATATATGTTACAATAAAACACTGGAACATACACTTCCCTGCACAATTTATTAAAATGTTCATCAGGTGCAGATTACCCCTTTCATGTTTCTCAGCAACAGGGCTTCATCAGAGAACTTTGCATGCTGCACACATTTTAAATAGAATAAAATCCCGTAACACTCATTTTAGTTATCTATTTATACCTGGACATTAATTTAAGGTTAACTAAAAGCAGTACACTTTAATGTATTCCTACTTGATAACACAGGTCTCAAAGAAATCACTTCATTTAACACTAACTGAAAAAATGGCCTGGATGCACCAGAAAGCAATAAATAATTTATTCCACAGATAAATACAAGTGCTTTCACCCAGCCGTAGTGCTGGACTAACACGTACAAACACAGACCAGTATAAATACTCTTTCCCTTAAAAAAAGGGCCAAAAATCCCTTAAAGGGACATTTACATTCATTGATCTGAAAATAAAACTGCATAGCAAAGTGCAAAACACAAAATATATATGAAAAGTATATAAAACATATAAATACATGTGTTTAAAATATTGCACTATTCTCCATTCATAAAAGACATTAATACAGAATATTTAAACCCATATTGTAGTTGCCCAATAAGAACAATGTAAGTTTATGTGGGTGGCTAAAATCTTTTTGCTTTTTTAATTAGATAAAGTTTGATTGAAATATGATCATTGATCCCTGGGTAACTGGTTGCATTCAATTTAATCTGCCAGTAGGTCTCCCTACAACACAACCTGTTTTCCCAATCAAGAAATTGTGGACAGAGTAGGTAGTTCGCCCCTACTTTGTGTACAAAAAACGGTCAATTTGAAGTGACTAGGGTATTGTTTACTTAGCTGTTCGCAGGGACTGCCCCAGTTTTTATGGTAAATCTGATGAGATGGCAAGTGAAAAAAAAAATATACACACCTACAATTAGTAAGAAAAAAAATGTAACAATGCACTTACAGGCATCAATCAAACTTTATCTAATTAAAAAGCAAAAAGATTTTAGCACCCACATAAACTTTACATTGTTCTTATTGCAAACACAATATACTTGTTTTTGAAAAGCCCAGCACTATGGCTGGGTGAAGGCGCTTTTTTTTTCTGTGAAAATTATTATTTGCTTGCTTCCAGACCATCATTTCATTTTTTTTTTAGTTACCAGTTTTTTATTATCTGTGTTCTCCACATTGTTACTATTATTAACACTGGTGGTTGATGGTTGAATATTAGTTACTAGTTAAACACTTCAACTAATCAACTCTCTTTACACACACACACACACACACACACACACACACACACACACACACACACACACACACACACACACACACACACACACACACACACAACACACACCTCTCTTTCCCCACACCCCAACATTTCAAACAATTCACTTTTTCCATCACCCACCCACCACCCCAACCACTACCCAATGTCACACCTGTTTGATCCTGATCAGGAAAAAAGGAGGAAGTAGCAATAGGAGGGGTGAAAGCAACACAGTGACCACCTACCAGGTTCATTTCATGTTCATTTTTCCTGACCAAAACCCACATAACTTAATTTAGGAAATAATCTATTAAAACTTCTGAGGAATATTTGTTATATACCATAAAATAGCATACCAAAACAAACATTGCTTGAATTATGACCAGAGGTGCAGGAAGCTGTTGAACACTCGAGGAGGGAGGGTGAGAGGGGTACTTAATGATCTAAAAAGGGCATTTTTTTAAAACTATTTACTACCACAACATAGGTTGACTTGGAGGACATTTGAAGCTTAGCCAATTTCTCTTTTGCTGCTTGAATTAACATTTCCTGATTGGTCTTACCTATCCCATGGCTGTTAATTGTATATTAGCCCTAGTGAGGATAAATGTGATCATACTATAACTCACAAATGAAGAACAAGTACAGGGTAAGGTATCACCTCACAAAAAGCAAGAAACAGTCCAAAAGAGTAGATGCACAACTATCGAAGCAAACCAGACAAAGCGTAGAAAATAAAATCCTTTTATTCGAATAAGTAAGCGCTTTCACGTCACTTAGAACGCTTCATCAGACTTTAACAGAATAAAGAAAATTCAAATCACTTAAATATATGTAATACACCAATAAAACATCATTTTCATGTCACATGTCTTTCAGATGAAATTACACCACTTCCATTAAAAAGACAAGAGGGTCAAAAAGACATATTAATTATTATTAGAAATACACATAAAAACACTTATAAAAACATATAAATATATTAAGGTCATGGTCTCAATGATAAGTTATCATTGAAACCATTTTTATTAGGCCATTTAAACATTAATATATTGTGTGTATTAATATATTGTATATGGTGTATTACATATATTTAAGTGATTTGAATTTTCTCTATTCTGTTAAAGTCTGATGAAGCGTTCTAAGTGACGTGAAAGCGCTTACTTATTCGAATAAAAGGATTTTATTTTCTACGTTCGTTTGTCTGGTTTGCTTCAATAGTTGTGGCGTATCTACCTCTCTTTTTTTGGACTGTGATCATACTATAGATAATTTGAGGGGACCCATGTAAAGGATGCCGCATTTAGGAACTGCCTCTATCCATTAGTTGCATGAGGGACAATCCTGGAGTACATTTTCTATTACCCATCCTTAGATCCAAGTTGCATTTGAATATGGACAGGGATGAGCTTTGTTTTACTTGAATGGATAGTCTGTTCTGGAACAGTGGTAGCCTGTGTGATATATATCCATGTCTCCACAACATTCAGTTTAGATACCTGGACTGAGTAGTTCTGATGCCATTTGACTTGCTGATGTTCAGTAGGTCCATCTGTATTAGGCCGGAGGATGACTTGTATGCCAGATATGTCATCTCTAAGCACTCTGTAGGATACTGAGTATAGTGACAAATCTTCAAGGTGGTCCATGCAAGACCTGTTGTTTAGGACTTGTATCCTTTTAGTAAGGTATCCCTTTGGGTATTCCAATTGTTGCTTGGGTCTGGACAGATACATGGCAAAGTGGGCATTATACAAAATGATTGACCTAATGAGGGCTTTGTAAAGGTGGACAATAACATCTCTAGATCTAGTCACAATCAATTTGTTTCTAAACTATGCAATATAGAAAGACTTTCTTATGACTCTAGACACACATTGGTCAAAAGTTAGGTCACTGTACACAAGTTCCCAAATGCCAAACAACTGGGTCATTTCTCAGGAGGCATTGTCAATTTGGCAGTTCCCTGGAGTAGATGACTTCCCAAAGGATATGATAATGTATATCTTGGAGTTTAGTTTAAATTCATGATTCTGGTACCAGTTATTGTTTGGGACAAACCTTCCTGCATGATGGTTAAGTCATTTGGAGATTCAATAACTGCACCTAGCTTGAAGTAATCACAAACTTAGTTGGCCAAAATCTTTGGTATTTCCTTTTACTTCTGAGATGTATATGCCAAACAGCAAAAGTCACAGCACTGAACCCTGAGGACTCCATTGGTGACTGGTCTTTTCCTCTGTTTTTGATCTCCTGGATCCTGTGAGCAAGCATACATGTATGCATTCTTTGATTCACCTTCCTCATTGTATTAACCTGATTGTATTAAATTATATTCCTTGTGTAATACAGCACCACTTGTTAGAATGTACTTTAAATTTGTCTTCTAGTAAACAATGAAACAAAATGTGTGAACCAATAATGACAAAACTACCCATTTCAGAAATTTCCAACCATAAAAGGCCACTCAAACTTCTGTCATTACAATCTACCAGTATCAGTAAATATGCAAACTCTCTGCAGAAATCAGTCATCTAAATAATTTCACATTAAAGGGATCTGTAACTAAAGAAGAGGTTGCTGCTAGCAAGCAGTTTTATATTTCATTGTTTAATCTACAAATAAAGTGCCTGTTGCCTTTAAAGACTAAATTGCCTATGCCACATTAAAAAAATGATAAACTAGTAATTTTGCAATGGGGAATGGATGGCAAACTGACAACAGAAACAGTTACTAGGTAACTCCTTCAAAGGAGGATATTCATAGGATTGCAGCCTCTACTCCCTTTAAAGTACAGTATCAGCAATCCATCTGCATACTGTGGGAGTAGAACCCATAGCCTTCTGCATCAAAAGCAAGTATGCTACCTGTTGTGCTACTAACAATGCAAATGACTTAGCATAAGTAGCACTAAACTTCTCTTCCCCTGAAGCTCTCAGCTCCTTGTAAAATCCACTTAACTCTCAAACTAAATCTCTCAACTCCGCAGCCCAAGAAATCTGGAAAAAGCCTGCACCTCAGAAAATCCAAATCCCATCGAGCTATGCGTTCAAGAGACTTGAACCTCAGCACTGAAATAAATAGGACATGCTGGAGGGACAGATTCATAACCCAGAGGCTCCCATCACTCTGAAATAAAATCCCAGTCCAGGTTAGGCAGAGTCCCTCATTGACTCTCTTCAAGAGGAATCATGATGAGTGGATGGGAGATCGTAGGTTTACCCCGAGTATCACTTCTGTGTCACTGTTAGACAGAGGCACAGTATACTAACCTCAAAAAAGGGCATAGCAAAATTAATTTAAAATGGGTGGCGAAAGCCAAACACACTCTGGCTAGGCTTATAAATGCCCTAGGGCATATAGCCTAGTATGAACCTATGAACCTATGTATTTGTGTATGTGTGTGTGTGGGGGGGGGGGGCAAGGGCCAAAAACCAGGGACACATTTTAAATATTGCTTGTATAATCTTTGAAAGTCGCTAAAATAAAGTGTTGTGTGTTACCATGTGTATCCTGAAAGATAGGAAGACTGAAACTTAAAGGGCTATCATTCTTTAGTGAATTCACTTCTCACTGATTTGACAAAAAAACACAAATTTTAAGAGGAACAGACCAAAAGTATGAGGCAAATATTCTGTGAAAATCTGGACAGTGGAGAGCTATGGACTCAACTCCCTGAATCACAAGTGGTGGTATGGGTTGAAAATTCAGGCTCTTGCCTGTAACACTAACCACCAGGTATACTTTTACTGGGGCATTTTACACACTCACACAGGAGCAGCATAACTCCTGCAAATAAAAGAACAAAACTCTCCTTACCAGCATGACTCTGGCAGCACCAACAGAAGAGCAGCAGCATAACTCCTGTCACACAGAGCAATAAGAGAACAAGAAAAGCTAGTTTAGTTAGTTTAACTTCTGTGCATGAATCCATGTTAGCGTGAAAACTGACAGGTCTTACGGCAGTAAAATGGGGGGGTCGGGGTGGTCCCTCCCCCTGGCTCTATGGTTCCAGCACCCATGGTTATGATGTAATTCTCTTTACTTAATATTAAATATATTTTATACCTAGCTATTGGTTAACTTGTAATTCCCATAAAAATAAGGACAATTTGAGCTTGAACAAGTCCAAACTAAAGGACTAAGACAATAATTTTAAGGAGGTCACAGTGTGAAGAGCAACAAAGCTAATCAGACATGTATAAGACATTGAATAGTGCCAGAATGGCAAGCAAAAAGCTATATAAGAGAAGAAAACTGTGTAGATAACACGAGAAGCACTAATAGGTTACTCTATAGCTTGAGCAACACTACAGTAGTCTACAGTAATTTGACAGATGTGACAAATGTCACAGGTAAAGCAAGGAAGTACTTCAAAGTGATGCAAGCTTACAACTGCAAGTAACAACACATGGCCAAGATTACCCCATCCTTTTTAAGCCATTTAAGCTCCATATCATAACTGTCCCACTGATCCATAACTGAGATACCCAGAAAAGGAGCTTTATGTGCTATTCTAAGATTAACTAATCTCCTAGCCTTTCTATAGAAGAGGGTCTGCTCACAACCCTCCAAAATAGACAAGGATTTATGGCTGACCATGGCAAGCATATAACAAGCGGCAAATTTTGATTTAAGCCATGACATCTTAAAGTATAAAATACCAATTTCTGCTTTGTAACAATGCCTAGGTAGCCCCTCCTCCCACACATGTGTATTATAAGTACATGGCGTAGCCTAAATCCAGAAGCAAATCAATCAAAGTTGACAGTAACTGATACCAGCTTAAATCAATAACTCCCTTCCATACAACTTCATTATCAAGATGATCAAATCTCAGTTTGTTTTCCCCATTTAAGCACACTGCAGCTTTCCTAGTGGCTTTAGAAATGAAAGTGCCCTAAACTAGTAACTTACCTTTCTCTGAAAGAAAAGCATTATACTAACAAATTAATTTCAAATCAGTGTTGGAAGATCATCTGCCTGACCTCTTTAACACATCAGTATTAAGACCTTGATAGGTTAAATCACCGACTCTCCATTTCTTAAAGAATGAGAAGACTATCCCCATAAAGGTAAGCTCTGAGATGTAAGTACAGTGATTTATTAAATATCCAGGTCTTTAGGAGCTATTTGAATTTGATTAGGCCAAAAAAAACTATTTTCTCTAAATCAATAGGGGTAGCTAGTTAATACAGTGTGGATACCCATGTTAATGGGCAAAGTATAATGTCCTCTAATTTGTCTAATATAACTTGCTGCCCAAACTCTTTTGATATCATGGGCCTGTGAATCCAAACAAATTCTACATTACTAAAGAATGATACTTTTTTAATTTAAGACACCGTAGGAGTTCGGGGTCTATATTAGAACACCAAACTTTCAAAATTTCTAGTGTTCTAATATCGACCCATTTTCAGTGAACGCTGAAAATATCGAAGAAACAGAAAACTGAATTTTTTTCCTAGGCAAAGAATTTGGTTGTCCGTTTCTGTTGCTTCAGTATTTTCAGTGCTGTGGTGGAAAGTTACGGGTTGGGTTCAGGTAAGTGTGCGATTGTGTGGATGTAAGGGTTAGGGCAGGTTAGGTGAGTTAGGGTTAGGGCGTGGGTCAGGTAAGTGTGCGATTGTGTGGACATAAGGGTTAGGGTGGGGTAGTTGAGTTAGGGTTACGGCGCGGGTGAGGTGACTGTGTGATAGTGACGGACCTTAGGGTTAGGGTTTGGGTTAAGGTAAGTGGATAGTTAGAGGTGTATGTATACTTTAGTGTAGGGTGAGGTGTAAGAGTTTGGGTGCATGTGTGTGGATTGTTGTTTGTTTGGTGTGCTTGTGTTGTGTGTATGTGTTTTGGAACAGCAAATTTTTTCCCTAGGAAAAAAATCACTGTTCTGTATGTTTGATGTTTTAAATTTTCGATTAATAGGGTTTGATATTAGAGCACTCGAAATTTTGAAAGTTCGGTGTTCTAATATAGACCCGGAGTTCGACCCTAGGAGTTCACTGACTCTAAAAGCACTAGACTACATCTATATATTTATATGGGGTGACCCAAATAATAGAAAGAAAGAGGGATGTATAATAGGTTCATAGGTGTTTACTAGGCTAACAATCACAAGGGCCTTTTTAAGCCTAGCCATGCATTCCAAATCTCTGACAAGTTCAGATACCCTTGATAAGTGTAAGCAGGAGCTTGGGAGATGAAACATTTACAAACTAGAGTGTGGGAGATGAACAATTTACAGGTTGACTGTGTCCATTCGAGACATAGTTGTCAAACCAGGGATGAATTTCCTGTTCCCCACCCAATCATCCAGGCTGCACTTGAATTGTGTTAGGGAAGAACTCTGCATGTCATGGATAGGTAGCCTATTCCAGAGACAGGGTAATATCTGGGATACATGCCTGTTTCTCCAGTAGGTCCTATTTACATCACAGTCAAGGTTTAAGTGTTTAGAGTGGGTAATTCTGGTGCTGTTTGCTTTGAGAATTTGTAGGAGGTCCATCAGAGTGGGGTCTGAAAATGCCCTATATGTCAGGCATAGATTATCCCTCAAAACCTTGTAGGAGACAGAATATAGGGATAGAGCCTTGAGTTGTATCTGCATAGGACATTTCACTTAAGCCCTATATTCTTTTAGTGAAGAACCTCTGTGGACATTCCAATTACATATGCCTGGTTAGGTACATACCATAGGGGTCACTATACTCAATGACAGGTCTGATGAATGCCGAATACAGTGGAACAATGACTTCCTTGGACTTAGATGCCATACCTTTGTTTATAAGTTGTGCAACATAGAATGATTCCCTCACTACTGTAGACACATGATAGTCAAAGGCTAGATTACTATCTGTGTGTGTGTCCCTAAGTCCCTGACTACTGGGTCAACTCAAAGGTGGGGGGGTGTCAATATAATAGCTATCAGGGGTGGATGACTTCTTGAAGGATAATATTATGCATTTCTTGACATTTAGTTTTACTCTACGGCTCTGTCACCAGTTGTTTATCTGTGTCAGTCCCTCCTGGACAACATTTATGTCAGTGTGGGACTCAATGATAGCCCCTAATTTGCAATCATCTGCAAATTTAATCAGCCAGAGACCGCTGACATTAGCCTTTACTTCAGAGAAGTAAATACCAAAAAGGAGCGGTCCAAGAACTGATCCCTGAGGGACTCCACTTGAGACTGGCCTCTTTGTAGAGGTGAATTCTCCAATTCTAACTTCCTGGGTCCAGTCTGTGAGCTAGTTGGCCATCCACTGGGTGACAAACAAGTTTGTACCTTACATGAGTTTGTCAACAATGCCCGAGTAGGGTATTGTGTCAAATGCCTTGGGCAGGAAATGGTAGGCAGTGTGAACCATTTTGTCATCTGTTGCTTTGGTGACCTTCTCAAAGAAGTCCACTAGGTTGAGTAGGCATGATCTGCCCGTGACAAAAGCAAACTGGGTTGGGTCCAGTGTTTGGACATTCACTATATCACTGTTGATCATTTCCATGGTAATTCTTTCCATGGCTTTACATATAAGACTAGTAAGACATATGGGTCTGTAGTTACCAGGGTCTATAGATGGCCCACCTTTGTGCAGAGGGATGACTGTTGCCATTCTTTATTCATGAGACATGAAGCCTTTTTGGAGGCTACAGTTAAATGGCAATTCCAGAGGCCTTGATAAATCATGTTTCAAGCTATTTAGAAGGCATCCTGGGATATTGTCTGGGCCCATTGATGCAGTGTTCTTGGCCTTAGAGAGAGCATTAAGGATCTGTTCCCTAGTGATAGCAAGGGGGCTTATATTAGATGGTATTTCTTGAGGGAAGGTTGAAGGGGAGAGTGAGGTAAAGATGGAGCTGAGTTTATCGGCCAGTAGATTTGCTATATCTCCTGGCTGAGTATAAGTGGATCCATTTACAATGAGCTCCACACACAATTGTGTATTGCTTTTGGGATTGCAGACATAGCTAAAAATGCCTTGTGGTTGTCCTTGGCCTAGAAGGCCAAATTTACCTTAGATTTGGCTTTAGTAGACTTTGTCCTCTGAGATGTTTGTTTAATTTGATGAGAGTGCTTTTATCCTGCTGGATGCTGCACCTCTTAATATTTGCCATGATTTCTGTTATACAGCCCATTGATTCCACCAGTGTGGCTTGTTTTTGAGTTAGTTCTGTACTTCCTGGTGAGTACAGCTGCATCTATGCTATTAACATGCTTGTACTGGGTTTCTATAAAGAGTTCTAGATAGGCAGAAGTGTTCTTGGGGTTTATGGGGGCATGAAACTATGCCAGGTTATCACTTAATAGCAGGAGGTTAGCCTTAGAGTAGTTCCTGAATATTCTAGGTTTTATTTTTACTTCAAAAGGAGACCATTTTGTAGTCTGACCTTACCAGGGAAGACATTACAGTAGGGGGTGTACAGCACTCTCCATATTAGTGAGGACCAGATCCAGTATGGCTGCATCCCTGATTGGTGTATTGACTGTCTGGTTCAGGGAATTTGTTTACAAAATCCAGGAATCTCTGTGGCTGTACATTTGGTGTCATAAAGGATTCCCAGTTAATGGGGTAATTAAAGTCACCCATGAATATTGTATTGAGTTGTATGGCGTGTGTTTGTAATAAGTTTAAATACAATGCATGGGTTTCCTGCATCACAGAGGGGGAACTATAGCTTTCAAGGAAGTAGTATTTGGATTTTACCTGTGGTGATTTGAACATGATGCAGCTCAAGTGCATTGTTCTTTTTGACCTACTTTGAGGTATATTTATTTTTGATGCAAATAGAGACATCTCCACCTTTAGTCCCTGTCTGTGTAGTAGCTGGCCTACATGTGTGGAAGGCATTATAACCTTGCACTGTTGGTGTGCTCTATGCGGATTTAAAACTTGTATCAGTGACCACACATATTTGCATTTATTTATTTATTTATTTATTTATTTTTTATTTTACATTTGTTGACCGGGCTAGTCTAACTGGATTTGAGTCCATTTTCAGTAGAGGCCCGGGGAGAAAAGCTCCAAGCATAAACAGTAAAACACAAGTTAACAATATATAACAATATATAACTAGGCCGTGTAAGAAAACAGTACAGTGGTAGCATTGGTTAAAAGCAAATATATAGTAATGTAATTATAGAATATAGACATTATGCTAAAAGTTTATTTTTAGGTAAAGAATGGCAGCTGTACTAAACACAAAGTGGGTATGAGCACAACAGAGTAAAGTCCTTATAATTTTTCCTCTTACTATGAAAAAAAGAAGCATGATTAGGAGGCCTAGGTTAGAGGCCTAAGATAGAGGGGTGGGGAAAAGGGTATGAGTAGGAGGGGAAATAGATTTCAGTCTGGGTTAGCACAGGGACAAAGCCACTGAGTTTTAAGATGTTCTTTAATATGTTTTTTGAATAGAGAAGTAGAAGGTAGGTTAGATAGTTCAGGAGGGAGCTGATTCCAGTTTTTGCCTGAAGTGTTTGTGAAAAGTGAGTCACCAGCTTTATTATTAGATTTAATCAAGGAGACCAGGAGTTTATTAGCAGAACGTAGGGTAGCTAGATTTTTCTATGGTGAAATCAGATTAGTGAGGATAGGAGTATTATTGGGGTGATGTAGGATCTTTTGAGTGATAAGTAACTGCTGATAGAGTATGTGGTTCTGCAATTCTAGCCATCCTAGTTGTTTGAGGTTAAGACAGTGGTGAGTTTTAAAGGGTGTACATGTAATGAATCTAGCTATGCTAATGTAACAGGTAGAAAGTTTGGAAATGTTATTCTTAGATAGGTTAGTATATATAGCAGAGGCATAGAAAAGAGTAGAAATGAGGTGGGTCTGGGCAATAGTTTTCCTGGCTATGGGGGTAAGGAAGGGTTTGATTCTGTAGAGAGTACCACGTTTTTTGTTAACAGATTTTATGGTGGCGTTGATATGGTGATCATAGTTAAGATCAGCATATCAGCATTCTCTAGGGTGAAGAGAGCTTCTAGGGAGTGGAGTTTTTTGTTTAGACTTCTAACATTGAGCAGTAATACCTTTAGATTCTCTTGGTTTTGATTTGCTATGTTGGAAATACTTTCAGTTAGGCATTTTCTAAAAAAGGCACTATTAGGGAAAAAATGTTTTAGCAAATATTTGAAAGCCTAGAGGGGAGAGGTGCAGCCCATCCCTGGCAAAGCAGTGTGGTTTGTTGACCATCTCCTTCCAAGCTGACAAATATTGCAACCCCTTAGAATGACACCAGAAACTAAGCCAATTATTAAAGTCAATCTTCTTTTGTTCATATTGTGATATCATCCTTGGAGAAGGTAAAATGCTGCCCAGTGCTAGGCTTGTACCAGCCTGAGACATTCTGAGAGCTCCATGATGTCTCTCTTCATATAGTCTTAGGAGGTAATAATAAATTTCAACACCAAATGCCCAATGAGTAGTGAGCATCAGTGTGATAACATCTCACCATTTACCAAGCTTTAAACATCCCAATTAAATTCCAGTGTTTATTTCAGCCAAATTAAAAATCTTTAAAAAAATGTATTTCTCTGAAATTAATTCAGGCAGCAACAGATGATAAAACCTAAAAACAACAATATGCTAGATAGTAAAAGACAAAGTTAAATGACCAATTGTTCTCATCGAGAGAGAGAGAGAGAAAATTTCATGAAATGATTTAATGATTTTTCAGTCTTCTTTGCACTAGGTGACCATGAATTCCACAGCATAACACCTGTCATTGTTCTCCAGTTAACCTCACTTTACTCAGGACAGGGATGGGGACCAACACTGCATGGAGAGACATTTGTCTGAATATGACATCTGCAAGCAAGACAAATTAGTGAGGGCAATGGACTTTCCAGGTATATGTTCAGCAGAGAAAGAAAAGTTAATTCGCAAGCTAGTAACTTGTGTTCCAGATACAGATTTGCTGTATCCAGGACTGTATGTAAGCATCTGAGCCCCCCCAAGCCTTTCTGTGTTGGAGGGAAGCCTTCTAGCTTATCAGTGGGAGTGATAAGCACTAGGTAACCTATCTACAACATAAGGAGTGGTTCTGGCCCAGAAATTGTAGTTATTGGCCATTTGGGCAATCTCTTCCATCTCTCTCAACTTTCTGATTTGAAAGCCTGCATTTGCACTTGTTTCTGTCCTGTAACCCATCTAGTGCAAATACATATTCTTAGCTTTAGCACTTGAATTTGTTTATTCATGTCAGCACTTGTTCAGAACTTGTTGTAAGCACTAAATGAGCTACTAATTACTATAGCACTCAATCTTCCTCATTACCTAGAGGAAAACAGTTTTTGTACTTACTTTTCTCACTTGCTTAGAGAAAAACAGCTCTTGTACTCAATTTCCTCACTTATCTAGAGGAAAATAGTCTTTTATTCAGGCATGTCCAAGGGTCAGCTCCCAGTGTTCTCCCCTGTCTATCTGATTAATCTGGGCATCTTGAGGCAATGTAGAAATTGCCTCATGTACACAGACAACCCTCTCCTCCTACCACCCAACACTACAACCTGTGAGAGATGCCCTTATCTCGCCAAACTGGAGGTAAAGCTCTCTCCAACCAAGACTGAACTTGACAGTCATGAGGAGAAGATAAACATTTGCACCACACCACATTCATCACATAGTCTCATTAAATATACAACATCAAAATCCACACATAGTAACGCAAACACATTCGCGGAGGCTCTCAATAATAATCTGTCTAAGCAACAGAGACCTCCAAAGCAGAAACGCAAGCAACCTCCATCCCCCAACACAACACAAATGACATATAGCCCACAGACTCAGTGTGCCACTCAACCACAGCCAATAGGACGAAACAATGTACCCAACACACTAGACATAGGTGACTCTATAGTCAGGCAGACTGATGTCCCACTCACCAGGCTAAACAAGGAGAACGTTACTGTCAGCTGATTGTCAGGTGTCAGGATCCACCACATAACCCACGCACTCAGGTCACTCCACAACAAGTACAAATATGACTCTGTCATTATCCATGTTGGTGTGAATTACATGAAACGTTCCTCCCTGGACTACATAAAAAGAGACATGGAATAGCTCTCCGAACTTGTAGCCCAGGCAGGTATGACACTAGCCCTGAGTAGCATTCTGCCTTCGCCCAGAATGATACCGCAGTACAAGGACAAAATGATTGACTTCAACAATTGGCTAAGCTTCTGGTATCATTCTAAGGGGATCCAGTATCTGTCTGCTTGGGATGACATGGTCGACAGATCAC
Organism: Protopterus annectens; assembly: GCF_019279795.1. Taxonomy (NCBI): domain Eukaryota; kingdom Metazoa; phylum Chordata; order Ceratodontiformes; family Protopteridae; genus Protopterus; species Protopterus annectens. The sequence goes on from NC_056736.1 coordinate 16,956,579, forward strand.
GATGCTTTGCCACAGATGGCCTGCAACTGTCACCCCTGGGATTCCGGATACTGGCTAAGGCTGTTGCTGCTCCCATAGTGCCTTTTTTAGGCAAGGTTCAAATAACAAATTCACCACCATAACAGGAACAGGCAAGCAAAAACTGAGAGTAATGCTACTCAATGCTAGAAGTCTAAATCTCAAAATGCACTCACTCGAGGTACTCCTTAAAATGGAGAACATCGACATCTGTGCAGTAACTGAGACCTGGTTCAAGACTGCAGAGAGCACCCCTGCACTACCAGGCTATAACTCATACCACACTTTTTGGCCATGTAACCTGGACCGAAACACCAAAGGCAGAGGTGTGTCCATATTCATTAAGGATATCCACACCTCCAGGTTAGTTGCTCAGCATAATGCATCCGAGGTTATCCAAGTGCAACTAACTCTGGGCAAAACTGCAATCCAAATTGTAGCTTGCTACAGATCCCGCATCATGCCCCAGGATTCCCACTCCTCTTTTCTTGATGTACTGGAAAATATTAGGGTTCAATCAAACAGCCTAATAATGGGTGATTTCAACTAGCCCACCATTAACTGGGAAAACTACTCATGTACCAACTCCTTAGCTCAACGTTTTCTGGAATTCATAAACTCCAATGCCCTGGATCAACTTATCCACACCCCCACCAGGGGCAGCAATATCCTAGACCTAGTCATTACCAACATGAGTGACTGGTTTTCCACACCTGAAGTCAACTCCTCATTGGTCCAATCTGACCATAAGCTAATCACCCTTGATATCCACATCCCGCCCCCACCCCTCATTAAGGAAATCATGGTAAAACATTTCTCCAAAGCCAACTTCATGCTTCTTAAGATAGAAGTGGTGAATTTCATGACACCCATGCAGATGGACAATACAGTTACAACTGCTGAATCCAACACAAATGCACACTATAAGCACTTACATGAGTGCATGGATCATGCTATCCCAAACAGAACCAAGACACTATCCTCCAAAAAAGGAAGTCAATCTGGTGGTCCCCTACTATAAACCAGCTGTACAACAGAAGGAAGAAACTGTTGCAAAAGAGAGTAAAATCCCATGAGTGGAGGAGCTCCCTGGTCAACCTCAGTAAGAAGGTGAAATTCCTTATAAGATCCCAAAACAAAAAAATAAGCTGAAAACTGTGCAAAACTTATGGATACACTCAGTTAGTTGCAAAACTTATGGATACACTCAATCCCTTATAAGATCCTCCAAAGCTAGCTACGAAAACAAAATTGCCACTAATTCTAAGGACAATCATAAAGCATTCTATAGCTATGTCAAGAATCTCGATGGCAACACCCAGATCTGCTCTGAGTTACAGCACAAAGGCATGAAAATTACAGAACCAACTGACATTGCCAACATCCTGGCAGATAGGTTCAGTGCTAACTTTTCCCACCCCACCCCCTAAATGGCCCATATCTATACATGAAGAATGCAGAGTCCCTGTAATCACAAGTACGCAGGTAAAAGCTGCACTTTCTAATGCCAAAAGCGTAGCATCCATGAGACCGGACAACATCCCAGGCTGCGTTTTACATGAACTTCAGAACGAACTGGCTCCCCACTTAAGCACCATGTACAATAATAGCCTTGCATCAGGCTTTGTGCCCACTGAATGGTGCACAGCAATAGTTATCCCACTCCACAAAGGGGGAGCCACCACTGATCCCAGGAACTATCGACCTATTAGCCTGACGAGCCTGGTCTGCAAGGCCATGGAACCATGGGACTCATAATCAAAGACATTGGTAACCTCCAAACTCTGGATCCCACCCAGTTCGGGTTTGTGAAAGGCAGATCATGCCTCCTGAACCTGATCAACTTCTTTGAGGCAGTCACTAAAGCCTTAGATGAGGGTAAGGTGGTTCACACAGCCTATCTTGACCTCGCCAAGGCTTTCGACACCATCCCCCATTCTGGAATTATAGCTATACTCACTAAACTAGGTATAAATCCTTACGTCACAAGATGGGTTGCCAACTGGCTCACTGACAGAACCCACACTGCAAATGTTGCAGACTTCAAATCTGACCTCAAAGCAGTGACAAGTAGAGTACCACAGGGTTCCATCCTGGGACCTCTCCTGTTTGGTATCTACTTCTCTGAAGTACAAGCTAACACAGAATGCCTCTGGCTAATGAAGTTCACAGATGACTGCAAACTAGGAGCCATAGTCAAGTCCCCAAATGATGTGGACATCCTACAGAAGGGCCTCGCTGAGACAGATGCCTGGTGTCAGAGCCATGGCCTCAAGCGCAATGCCATAAAGTGCACTGTCATCCCCTTTGGTAAAAACTCTGTACCCATGAACTTCCACACAGGCAGCAATCTACTTAACACCAAATGTGTGATAAGAGACCTTGGGACCCAGGTGGACAGTAGTCTCTCCTTTGATAGTCATATCGCCACAGTAGTCAGGAAGTCCTTCTACGTGGCACACCTCATCATAAAAGGGTTCTCATCCAGGAAAAAAGAGGTCATTGTTCCCCTCTACTCGACACTCATTAGACCCATTATAGAGTACAATGCCCCTTTTGGAATGTACCTCACAAGACATCTGCAGCAGCTGAAAAGGCCACAGAAGTAACTCACAAAGAGGATTACTGGCCTCAAACAAATGCCCTACACTGATTGCCTCAAAAAACTCCAGCTTTACTCCGTAGCATATCACCTACTCCGAGGTGATCTCTGCCTAACATATAAAGCTATGTCAAACCCAGAGCTGTTGGACATGCTACACCTAAAGAAATACCAATCCCTCCAAGCTACACACCCTAGGGACCTAAACCTTGTCACCACAATAAACGAGACATGCTGTGGGGATAAATTTCTGTCCCAGAGACTTCCCATACTCTGGAACAGGCTACCCATCTATGTCAAGTAAAGTTCTTCATTAGCACTCAAAAAGAAAAATCTTGATGAGTGGATGGGAAATAGGAAATACACCCCTAGGATAACTTCTGTGTCTGCTCGACAGTGGCACAGGAAAATAACTTTCTTGGGTGGCGTAAGCCAGGGAACCTTGTTGGCTAGGCTTATGTAGGCCCTTGGGCCGATAGCCTAGTACCTACCTATGAACATATGAGCTAAGTAAGCCTTTAGGGCAGAAGTAAGCTGAAAGGTTAGAAGTATTTCAAATCTGATACATTCACTACTGCCTCATTGTGAGACCCAAAAAACACTTTCTTATTTTTAAGCTGACCCTGTCACATGAACACAGCTACCCAAGTGGCATAATCTCTAAAACATGATGTCTTTTTTCCTCTTTTGTTAATGATTTGGGCTAGGGAGGTGTAAACCGCTGATTATTGAAATAAATCTCTATACTAAAACCCCCCACTGCATCCATGAATAATTGTAGTGCATTCATAGATACCAAGTAATATCACAAAATGAATGACCATTGAAAATACAGTAAAAAATTGTCAGTATAATTTTAAATAAACTCTTGCGCTTCTGGTAATCCTGCCTTTGTGGTGCTTTTTCAGACTATTTCTCAGTAAATTGACCTGTGAATGAATAATATTTCTGCCACAAATAATGGCTCTTCAAGCTTACTAGTTTCGTGACTTGGCCATCTAAGACTTTATAGTAAACAGGAAGTACTGCAGGTAAGAAAAAACCTTCTTTACTGTACTCTTTAGCAAACAAAAAGCAGAAGAGGAAACATCTCAGTCCATCAGAAGGTTATCAACTTTTCAGGACCTTCAATCTTATAGTCTGCAAAAGGTACTCTCAGCTCCTTGCAAAGATCCAAAAATGACTGAAGCCCATTGCTAGACCCTACTTCACCTTCCCTAAATATAAAAATGCTTGCCCCGACAAATGTTACAGATATATGGAAACCTACATGAAGGCTTTGTCTAATTATCAGTGTCCAGCATGTTTTGCGCCTAACATATGCTGGATCTTCAGTCTGTCCCAAATTAAGTCTCAGATTATTGATCATGCTACTCAAACATGCATATGTGTCCATTTTATCCCACATTAACTGCTTGTCTGCTGCCTTAAGTTCTGAGTTTTTGATCGTACCATAACCAGGATAGGCTGTCTTATAAAAGGTAGGCCTCCTGATTATGAGAAAGCAACTCAGTAAAGGAAGAGTGTGATCCAGCCCCTTCTTAAAAACAACAACCAAAAGTTAATGAAGCCCAAAAACCAATATTCCCAAGAATATACTTTGAAATTCTTTGACTGGCATTTATCCTATAAAGCCAAAGCCTCCACTAAACATGTTGACTTTAAGGATTCTGCAGCCATTATCCTACACACTCTGTCCAAATCCATGAAGTTCAAATCATTCAATATATTCTCCCTAATAATTTTTTTCTTTTACCGCTTGTAAGATATATGATATAAGAGGTAAAGCCACATGACCCGAAACCAAATTATGCCTGCTTGCTATAACCTCACTTACTGGTTTATTAGTCAGCCTAGCAAACCCATCCTTATTACCTCTTCTTGCAAGGAGAAGTTAAGTTACTGTCCGGGATTCTATCTATCATAATGTCCATAAGCGAACATTGCAAAGACTCCTGAAACTGATGAAAATCTTTCCGCAAATAAAAATAATTATCTGGATCTCATGTCATCATTTAAGGCCCGTGTGAATGATTGCAATTGCTCACCAATATTATTAAACTGATTACTTGACTCTAATAACTGAAGGCCATCTTCTTGTCTCTCCTGATTTAACTCTACACCTGATGAGTTTGCCAGTGCAGTCTCTTTTACAACTATAGACATATCCTTCCCAGGTTTCCACTTCTGTCTTTGGGAACTGGATCATTTTTATGCTTCCAGCTTGCATTTTTGAAATAAATCTCTATACTAAAACCCCCCACTGCATCCATGAATAATTGTATGTATTCTCTTTGTCAGGTATTTCTGTGGCCTTTGGGGGCATTATACTCTATTGATTTAATGAGGGAGGAGTATAGAAAGGTAATAACTTCCTTTTTTCTGGGTGCAATCCCTTTACTTAAGAGATGAACCAAGTAAAAGGCTTTTCTGACCACTGTCACTATATGATGGTCAAATTTTCATCCTGACTATCAAGGTCTCTCACCACAGGTTGTGTACTTAGGCAGTATTAGTTCCAACACTAGTTCTTTACTCACCCCTGTAAATTCTTCAAAAGTAGTGGAGACTCTTCTGCAGTGTAGCCCCATCTTGACCTCAAGTCCTGCAACAGAGCCACGTTCCTGTCATTAACATAAAGAATTAAAACCAAACAAGATACACCAAAGTTAATCAATATTCCAACTAAGCAAAAGTAAAACAAAATTAAAACTTTGGTGTATCTTGTTTGGTTTTAATTGCAAATATATAACTGCTATTCTGAAATGGCAAAATAAGATGAAGGGGAATATATTACTTAGCATTATAGGCAACAGTCTTACTAGACATATTAGCAAATGAGGTGTAAGTGTACATCATCCATTATCTCTTACAAAAACTGAGACCAAGCTTTCATTGCAGAGGCATAGATACTTAAAATGTTGAAAATTATTAACTTATTTGTCTGACAGAATATAAGAAAGATTATAATAAATTTCAAAATTAACATAAATCTAAATCTCTAAATATTGACCATTTTTAGCAGAATAATATCACCACCTTTTCTGTAAAATAGCCAGGTTCACGACAGATTTGTAGGGAAAAATTCAATTTTGATCCAAAATAGGGATATCCCAGGAAACAATACCAGGTAAGGTGTGTACTGGTGTCTCCTTCATTTGTCATTTTTTTAATTAAATAAAATGTAACCACCATGGAAGCAGTAAATGACTGCATCCAGCAAGAAAAGAAAAGGCATGACTGCTATATGAGCTGATGCCCTTAATATTAAAATTTGTATTTAAGCATATCCATAATTCCAGTTCTGTTTCCAAGCCGATTTAGCTTCTGTCTCAACTATAGGTCCTGAAGTGCTCAACTATATATATTTATATATATATATATATATATATATATATATATACATTTATATATATATCTGTATATATTTATATATATATATATATATACATATATATTTATCTCTCTCTCTCTCTCTCTCTCTATATATATATATATATATATATATATATATATATATATATATATATATATATATATATATATATATATATATATAAAGAGAGAGATAGAGATTATATATATCTGAGAGAGAGATATAGATAATCTCCATATATTTATAGTTTACTAGGTAAGTGAGCTATCCTTCCAAAGGCAGTATTGGAAAAGAAAACATGTTGTATATATGGACTGCCTCATATAGAAGATGAGAGTAAACAAATCCCTACAGATAATCCCTACTAATACACACAAAATATACACATTCTACAAAGACAGTAATCAGCAATCAGGATCTAACTGAGTGCAGGAGCTGTGAAATAGAAATCTTACTAAAGTGAGATCATCTGTTGCCTCTATGCCAAGTTGATGCCCAACATATGATATGTAAACATGCACCAAACTCTCCTTTAACATTTGGTAAGGATAATAATTCCAAATAAGTATCATATGTAAATAACAGGGAGGCAAATGCATGTGTCAGAACACTAGATCCCTCTAAAATAAATGTACCTGTACCAACCTGTACATTTAATATCTTTGAAGAATTTAATTGGCGATTTAGAAGAGATGCTCCTTTTATTGCAGAACTGTATGAATGTACACCAGTATTTCTACATCAAAATGGAAAAAAAAAAAAAATGAAAAGCCATAATGTATTTGAAAACCTTTTCATTCAGATCCAATGAAATATAAAGTATGCATTGGACAACCACTGATGGACCAAGACTATGTTCATCTCGGCTGGACTTATTGACTTAAATTTGGTGCAGTGCATGGCATTCCTAGGGAAAATCTATGGCAGAGTGAATCAAAAAGTTCAGCAAAAATGTATCACAGGGTGCTTAATACCGCAATGCTCAGCATGTAAAAAAAAAAAAAAAAAAATATATATATATATATATATATATATATATATATATATATATATATATATATATATATATATGTGTGTGTGTGTGTGTGTGTGTGTGTCACACATAGCTGGTTGAAAAGCATTTGTTTGAATTAAGCTGATTAAATGAAATAAAGTGATTTGTGGTGTTTTTCTGAGAATGCTGAATAATGGAGATAGAGGATTGTTCTCTTTCTTCCAGTATTGTGCCATCTCAGGTGTAGCTATATTTTTTCATTTTGTACTCCAAGGTCTAGTACTGCTACACCCTCCCCAAAAATCTTCCATGCTGCTCTCCCATAATTATCCATACTGGCCTGGTCCATCCTGCATTCATTAATCCAGGAAATACATCAATCTGCTTTGTTTACATTATAGCCCAACTTGTGTTGTATTACATGATATACTATATAATGTTCTTCATATTGATCACTTCTGCAGTAGCCTTATTTATGTGGGGTTATATCCTACCAAGGATATAACAGCTGGCTAGCTTGCATAACTTTAGGGCATCTTCCACTTGCCCATACTGTCAATGAGCTTGAGATGAACTGAATATAGATATGGGTGCAAAGCCCATTAGAGCTTTACTGTCACTGAAGAGTACACTCCTCTGTGACTTTCAAGGCACGACAGTCGGCTTCTGCTATGTTTTACTGGGCAGTTAAGTTGCCTTTGGAAAAAAAAAACTTCTGTTTCTTTATATGTTTTATTACTTTCCTCTTCAGGAGGAGTGTTGTGTTTTAATAGACTCTCATGATACTATAACTTGCTTTTAAGTGGAACACTCATTTTTTCTGTCAGTTTTAATGAAGTGAAAAACTAGCTGATTACATTTTTTCTGTGGAGAAATTATGTTTACTTTTCCATTGTGGACTGTCATCATTGAAAGTGCTTTGCATTGTGTTTTTCCCTGTCAAAAAAAAAGTACTTTCTGTGGACTGGTAATTTTATTGGCATTTACTGCTCATCTTCTACAAGAAAGAGCCACCATTTTCGGTTTGACCATGGGACAGATTATCAGTCCCATGGTCAATCCTTCTAGCCACAGGAAGATTTAAGTAAACAGCTTTTGCCACCACAGCAGTCTAGCAATGTGCCTCAGCCACAGGTGGATGACTGCAGTGGCCATTTGTTGTACCTCAGACCAGTCATCATTTACCCTGAATCCCTCTGATGCAGCGCCTACAGCCACTATGGACTGGGGGTTAGCCACATCGTTCTATGGCTGTTGGAGTCCCTTCAGTGGGCAAGGGAGAGCCACACTTGTTGGCTCTAGGAGAGAACAGGGAAGGTTTCTCATGTCAGAATGCTGTACCCATACTTTGGGAAACAGCAGTCTGTTATGTAACGTAGTTGACCCATTTTTTCTCTCAAAAACAAACAGAAAACCAAACTTATATCTACTCCTCCTCAAATTTTTTTGGATAGGAGTAGCTTACTGTGACTGGCTCAGGGTCTAATTCAGGCTACTGATCCTTCTTGTAAAGTAGTTTCCGGTAAGAGAAAGAGGGATGCCCATTTTCCTGAAGAGATTCAAGATTCTAAATCTGAAAAGGAAGATGCAGGAACATATTCAAGGTTTTATCCTCAGATTTCTTATTCAGACTCAGAGGAGAGCTCAGTTTCTAATGCTTCCTGTAGGGGGTTCTCTTTCTCAGAGACTAATCATAGGAGGTTATTAGGCTAATGACCATGGGGTCCTTACAAGCCTAGCCAAGAGTAATCCCCAAAAAAGAAACCTCAGTCAGCCCCTGTCACTGAGGGACAGAGATGGAAGCCCTGGCATAAATTTGGTGTTTCTCATCCACTCATTAAGGCTGCACTTGAAGAGGGTCAGTGAGGTACTCTGTACGACGTGTATCAGAAGTTTATTGTGGTGACGGGACAGCCTCTGGGAGACAAACCTGTCTCTCCAGCAAGTTTTGTTGATGTTGCATATTAGATTCAGGCCTTTCAAGTGGGTAATGCGTGAGGAGTTAGACTTGCAGATATGGAGCATCTCTAGTAGGGCAGAGTCCGAGATTGCCTTGCAGGCAAGACACAGATCACTCCTGAGCAACCTCTATGATACCATGTAGAGTGATTTGAGCCTGTCTGCATAGGACAGGTGTTGGAGACCATGTATTCTCTTTGTCAGGTATTTCTGTGGCCTTTGGGGGCATTATACTCTATTGATTTAATGAGGGAGGAGTATAGAAAGGTAATAACTTCCTTTTTTCTGGGTGCAATCCCTTTACTTATGAGATGAACCAAGTAAATGGCTTTTCTGACCACTGTCACTATATGATGGTCAAATTGTCATCCTGAGTATCCAGGTCTCACACCACAGGTTGTGTACTTAGGGGGTTGCCGTTGATGTGGTAATTGTAGGGGCCATGTTTTTGCCAAATGGTAGGATACATTTTTTTGCCTTTAACTTAAGGCCATAACTTCTGCACCAGTCATTAGTTGCTGTGAGACACACTTATAGTATGTTATCATCTGGTGAGTCAATGACAGCACCCAACTTAAAGTCATCCGCAAACTTGTCAGCCACAGACCTTTTGTCTTTGCCTGGACCTCTGAGAAGTAGATACCAAACAGTAAGAATCCCAGGACAGATCCCTGGGGAACTCTACTATTGACAGGTCTGCTATCAGAGGTGGAGGCATCTATTTTGACCTTGTGGGTCCTGTTGGTGAGGCAGTTGGCCACCCATCTGATGAGATAGGGCTTTACACCAAGTTGTGTTATCTTTTCAACAATACCCGGGTGGGGGATTGCATCAAATGCCTTGGTCAAATCAAGGTAAGCTTATGTACTGACATTCCTTCAGCCAGGGCCTTGGTGAGAGTCTCAAGTCAACCAGGATTCAACAGGCAAGATCTGCCCTTGAACCCAAACTGTGTGGGGTGAAGTGCTTGGGGGTTGCCTATGTCCTGCATGGCTTTTCAGATCAGACTTGTCAAGCTAATGAGGCAATAGTTTCCAGGGTCAGTAGTTGCACCACCTTTGTGCAAGGCGATGGCAATGGCAGTTCTCCACTTTGCTGGGATGAATCCTGTACTTAGGCTGTGGTTGAATAGGGTGCTCAATGGCAAAGCTAGTTCTTGCTGGAGATGGTGCAGAATACAGCCTGGGATACTATCAGGTCCCATGGAAGCTGTGTCCTTTGCTTTGGATAGGGCCTTTACCACTTGATCTACAGAGATGTGAGGTTCGGGACAAGTATCAGGGATGGTGAAAAGGCCTTTTGGTGGAAACAGAGGGGTGAAGTTTATGCTGAACCTATTTTCTAGCAGGCTGGCTAAGTCAACAGTATCAGTAGGTGATACTGTTAAGTACTAATTCGGAACAAACCTGGGCTTTGCCATGGAGGTTCCTGATGTTAACTGAAGAAGGCTTTGTGGTATTCCTTTGTTTCAGAGGCAAGTTTCGATTCATAATTGGCTTTGGAGGTTTTCACTAGTGATTTAATTTGCTTGTTGAGCCTAAGAAGGGAGTTTTTTTCCAATTTGGAATGTGTTCCTTTTTACTCCTGAACAACAGTTTCTTCCTTTTGTTATAAAGCCTGTTGATAGTGGATGTCTACAAGACAGGTTTGTGTTTCCTTGAGGGGCAGGCTTTACTTCCTTTCAGTATGGCTGAGCCCATGCAGTTGTACAGGTGCATCCCTTAATGCTGGAATATCTGTGGTGTTTTCAATGAATAACACTGTTGTTTCTCAGTAGTCCCTCATAAAATAATATAAGTTGTTACAGAAGGATTTTCCAGAACCTACATCTATTTCTCCTGCCCTGTCTGCTTTAGAGGATGTGTGTCATACTGCTTGCAATTTTCCTGATAGTCTGCTGTCCCTAAAAAGGCAGAGAGGATGTATAATGTTTTTCAGTCTTTTGAATTTTTATGCACTATTTCCAAACCTGAGCCAGTAGCTATAGGTTCATAGGTGTGTACTAGGCTAATGGCTCTGGGGCCTTTACAAGCCTAGCCCGTAGGATTACCCTGGCATCATGTCATCTGACTTAGTTCCCAGTGCCTTTGTTGAGTAAAGAAACTGGAGTGATCCCTCAGGTGAATTTTCTATTTCCCATCCACTCATCAAGATTTCTCTTGAAGAGGGCCAGTGAGGTGCTCTGCTTGACATGTATGGGAAGTCTATGCCATAATATGGGCAGTCTCTGGTTTGTGAACCTGTCTCTCCAGCATTTTCTGTTGATTGTGGTAATGAGGTTGCAGTCTCTGGAGCGTGTGGTGCGGAAGGATTGGGATTTTATTAGATGTAGCATTTCTAGCAGAGCTGGGTTAGACATGGCTTTGTAAGTCAAGCAGAGATTGCCTCTAAGTAGGTGATGTGAGACAGAGAATAGTTGGAGTTTTTTAGTCTGTCCATATAGGACAAATGTTTTTGGCCTAGGATCCTCTTTGTGAGGTACTTTCGCAACCTCTCCAGTTGTTGCAGGTGTTTAGTGAGGTACATGCCAAATGGGGCATTGTACTCAATGATTGGCCTAATGAGGGAAGAGTACAGGGTGACAATGGCCTCTTTCTTCCTGGATGCAAAACCCTTAGTAATGAGATGTGCCACATTGAAGAACTTTCTGACCACAGTGGCAATGTGGTGGTCAATAGAGAGGTTGCTGTCAACCTGTGTTCCCAGATGTCTTATAATGCCTTCTGTGTTCAGTGGCCTACCATCAGTGTGCTAATTCATGGGAACCGGGTTTTTCCCAAACAGAATGACAACACATTTTCTGGCATTGAGCTTAAGGCTATGGTTCTGACACCAGTCATTAGTCTCATTGAGGCCTGTCTGTAGAATGTCAACATCACCCAGAGAATTAATAATAGCTCCCAACTTGCAATCATCTGTGAACTTTGTCTGCCAGAGTCCCTTCGTGTTGACCTGGACTTCAAACTAGTAGATACCAAACAGGAGAGGACCCAGGACCAAACCCTGTGGGACTCCACTCCTGACTGGTCGGCAGTCTGACTTGGAGTCAGCTATTTTCACACTGTGGGTTCTACCTGTGAGCCAGTTTGAAACCCACCTAGTGATATAGGGGTTAATGCCTAGCTTAAAGAGTTTTTCTATGATTCCTGGGTGGGTTATGGTATCAAAGGCCTTGGCCAGATCAAGGTAGGCTGTATGAACTACCTTGCCTTCATCCACAGCTCTGGTGACTGACTCAAAGAAGTTGACCAAGTTGAGCAGGCATGGTCTACCCTTCACAAAACCAAACTGTGTGGAATCCAGAGTTTAGAGATTCCCTATATCCTTGTTTATTAGGTCCATAATGATGCATTTCATAGCTTTGCATATCAGACTTCTCAGGCTAATGGGGCGATAGTTCCCAAGGTCTGTAGTCGTTCCTCCTTTGTGGAGAGGGATGACTGTAGCAATGAGCCATTTGGTAGGGACAAAGCCTGAGGTGAGGCTGTGACTGAACAGGGCACACAGGGTGAGGTGCCAGTTCACTCTGTAGTTCATGTAGAACACAGCCAGGGATATTGTCATGTCTCATAGAAGCTGTATTCTTGACCTTGGACAGTGCTGTTTTAAGCTGTGCAGCAGTAATACTGGATGCCTGGCAATCTATTGGTATTGTGACTGGTTCCGAGGGTGGGGGGTAAGAGGGGTAAAGTTGGCACTGAATCTGTTGGCCAGTATATTGGCAATATCTGTTGGCTTGGTATAGGAGGTACCATCGGGCAGTAGCTCAGAGCAAATCTGTGTATTGCCGTGGAGATTCTTTACATAACTATAGAAGGCCTTGTGTTTTTCTTTACTATCTGCTGCAGTTCTGTTTCTATAGCTAGCTTTAGAGGATTTGATGAGTATCTCAACTTTTTGTTGAGGCTGATAAGGGAGTTTTTCCAGTCTTGGGACTTCACCTTATTCCGCATCAGTTTTCTCATTCTGTTGTAGAGTTTGTTTATGGCAGGGGACCACCAGATTGGCTTCCTTTTTTTGGAGGAGAGCATCTTGGTTCTGTTGGGTATGGTGAGATCCATGCATTTGTGTATGTGTCCGTACAGTGCACTGGTGTATGATTTGGTGGTCATGCAACTGATCTCCATTTGCATGGGTGCCATGAAGTTAGCCATCTCTGTTTTTACAAGCCCAAAGTTAGCTTTGGAGAAGCTTTTTTTAGTGGTTACTTTAGTGGGGGAGGATTTCCAAGGTGATTAGTTTATGGTTGGATCTAACCAGGGAGGAGTTGACTATTGGTGTAGAGCAATGGTTACCCTTGTTAGTAATGACCAGGTCAAGGATGTTGCTACCTCTAGTGGGGATAAGAACGAACTGGTCCAGGGCATTGGAATTAATGAATTCCAGGAAACATTGGGCAAGTGTAATGGTACATGAGTAGTTTTCCCAGTTAATGGAGGGGTAGTTGAAGTCACCCAGTGTGAGAGTGTTAGGTTGGACCCTAATATTCTCCAGGGTGCTTAGAAACGTGGAGTGTGAGTCTTGGGACATGGTTGGGGACCTATAGCAGACTATGACCTGAATTGCTGTCTTACCCAATGTTAGGTGCAACTGAAGTATCTCAGATGAGTTATTTTGGGCTACTAGTCTGGAGGTGTGCGCATCCCTTATGAATATGGAAACACCACCACTTTTGGAGCTTCGGTCCAAGTTCTGGGGCCGAAAGGTGTGGAATGAGTTATAGCCTGGTAGTGCATGGGTGCATTCTGCTGCCTTGAACCAGGTCTCTATTACAGCACAAATGCCGATGTTCTTCATTTTAAGTAGTGCTTTGAGTGAGTGTATTTTGAGATTTAGACTTCTAGCGTTGAGCAGCATGACCCTCAGATTCCATTTGTTTGTAGCTGTTATGGTGGTAATTTGGTCTTTAGAACACAACCAAAGAAGGGCATTACAGGGGTGTTAAGAACCTTGGCCAGTATCCGGAAGCCCAGGAGTGACAGATGCAGGCCATCTCTGGAAAATCATTGAGGTCTGTCAGTTATGTCATCCCAGGCAGACAGATATGGGATCCCCTTAGAATGACACTAGAAATTTAGCCAATTGTTGAAATCAATCATTTTCTGCTTGTACTGTGGTATTATTATGGGTGATGGTAGGATGCTGCTCAGGAATAGAGTCATACCTGCCTGGGCTACATAATCTGAGAGTTCCTCCATTTCTCTTCATGTAGTCCAGGGAGGTACGTCTCAGGTCATTCACACCCACATGTACAATGACAAAGTCGTATTCGTACCTGTTGCTGAGTGCATGCGTTATGTGGCGGATCCTGGCACCTGACAGGCAGCTGACTGTTACTTTCTCCTTATTCAGCCTAGTGAGTGGTACATCAGTATGCCTCACTATCAAGTCACTTATGACTAGTGTATTGGGCATGCTGTTTTGCCTTAGGGGCCTTGGTTGAGTGGCATGCTGTTTAGGAGAGTTATGTGTCTCATGATTAGTGTTGTGTTGTGGTGGTTGAGTGCATTTCTGCCTTGGAAGTCTCTGCTGTTTGGGTAGATTTTTATTGAGAGCCTCCGTGAAGGTGGGTGTGTGGTTTATGTTTTTATGTGAAGGCAGTGCTGGTGTGTGTTCTGGAGAGCTATGTGTTCCATGTGGTATGGTGCAAGTGTTGACCTTCCCCTCTTAACCAGCTATTCCGGTCTTGGCTGGAGAGTGTGTGGCTTCCAATTTGGATATACAAGTGCATCTCTCGCAAGACTGAGTGTTGGGAGGTAAGAGGAGAGGGTTATCAGTGTACATGAGGCAGTTCCTACCTTGCCTCAGGATGCCCAGGTTCACCAGGTTAATTGGAGAATGCACAGGGGACTGACCTTTAGACATGCCTGGAGGGGTGGGCATTAATAATAAGTACTGGAGCTGTTTCCTTGTAGAACATTTAGTGCTGGTAGCACTTTTGTGTGCTACAATAATTGCTACAAGAAGTTTGGTAAAGTGCTAGACCAATAAACTAGTAGAAGTGCAGGAGAGGAGAGAACTAGTAGATCTAAGGGAAAATCGAAGAGTAGACTTTGTCACTGCTCAGAAGCTTACAAACAGTCCTGGATACAACAAATCTGTATCTGGACTAGTCTAGTTACAGGAAAGACGGGAAAAGCACAAATGCAGTAGTATTTTAAACCAGAAAGTTGAAATAGATGAAAAAACTGCCCAAACGGCCAATATACTACAATTTTTAGGCCAGAAACCACTCCTCTTGTGGTAGATAGGCTATCTAGTGCTTACCACCTCCCACTGATAAGCTAGAAGGCTTCCCTCCAACACAGAAAGGCTTGGTGGGCTCTGAAACTTACATACAGTCCTGGATACAGCAAATCTGTATCTGGACTAGTCTAGTTACAGGAAAGGCAGGAAAAGTGCAAATGCAGGCTTTTAAACCAGAAAGTTGAAAGAGATGGAAAAACTGCCCAAACGGCCAATATACTACAATTTCTGGGCCAGAAACCACTCCTTATGTAGTAGATAGGCTACCTAGTGCTTACCACTCCCACTGATAAGCTAGAAGGCTTCCTTCCAACACAGAAAGGCTTGGGGGGGGGGGGCTCAGAAGCTTACAAACAGTCTTGGATACAGCAAATCTGTATCTGAACTAGACTAGTTACAGGAAAGGCAGAAAACAAGCTTAGAATTCTTTTTTTTTTAGCCTTGACTGACTCTACTGCTGCTAATAATTTAGTTAATTCTAGTCCTACTCTTTCTAATAAGGAATTAATAGATATGGGAAAAAGTGTATACTACTGCAATTTTGATTTTTAATTGTCAGGCTCATATGTTAAAGTTTGTTCCGACATATAGTTAATGTATGAGGAATGTTTTATCTGCATTTCCTTCTTGTGAAGAAAATCTGCTTTAAACAACTTAGTTTCTTTTTTTAAAAGGTCATTTCTTCCAGGGCCACTGGTACTGTTTGCTTGGCTGCATTCTCAGACCATCACTGATTAAAAAAAATGGGATTTTAAATTCTTTCTTAGATATAAATTTAGTGTTTGTCCCCTTTATAAGTTGTCCAAGGGATTTTCTTTCACTTCATCCAGTTTTGAAAAGAAAAAAAAAATCAGAATAAACAGTCTCAATAGAATTCAGACAAGTAGACGTTTAAAGATGCAGTGTCTGCTTTTCCGATCAGCCTTTCTACAGCTTCCTGCATTTCAAAAAGCCACACCCATGTTGCAACATAACAGGAGAACACATTCAATCCCACTCTCAGCATCATCTGTCATTCAATCTCAGTAAGCCACCCCCAATTTTGACATCACTGGAGACTGTACATACAACCTCACCCTCAGCATCATCTGTATTTTTTGCTGGTAAGTCACATCCACTTTGTGACATCACTTTAGATGGTACATACAACCCCACCCCCGCATACCTCCTAACTGTCCCTGATTTTCAGAGATGTCCCTGATTTTGACTCAAATTTTAGCTCTGTCACTTTTAATCCCTCCAAACTTTGGTGACTTTTGGAGAAAAGGTGGTGAATTACACTAAAATAATTAGAGACGTAGAATTCTCTTACTTCATGAAATGTCTATTAAGTCACATTATTGAAATCTATCAATGTCTTAAGCTAATAGCACTGACATTTTAAAGGTGTCGCCGTTTGTCCCTGATTATTTCTTGATTTGTCCCTAATTGGTTGAGAGCTATGCATGACCCCCGGTATCTGTCTTTCAATACTTGCTTAATTCCATTTGGAATCTATTACCACACAAGGAAAAATGTTTTGTTTGGTGGTCATGAGAGTGCTTCATACCTATCAGTCTAAAATGATTGGGGGGAAAAAGGCCCCAAAATAAGGACCAATCTTAAATATTGTTCTTATAAACATGGAAAGTTGTTAGAAGAACAGGTTTTGTCTTGGCATGCATTTTCTTACTCAAATGAATGTCATTATTTAGTGACTTCATAAACAGTGATTTGCCAAAAAGAAACACAAATTGTATAAGGAAATAGATCCAAAATATGAGGCAAAATCTGGATAGTTGTCATGTCTGGACTGCTTGTGCATACCTGAACAGACTGCAGAAGGGATAATTTAGGGAAATGTTTCATTTGGTGATCAGAGGAGTGCTTGGGCATACATAAATATAATGCATAAGTAATCACTGAGGAAATGAAATGTTTCATTTGTTGGTCAGCAGAGTGTTTCTTTGCATACTGTGACAAGCTGCAGAAGGGATCATTGATGGAAAGGTTTAATTTAGGCATCAGCGTGTGCTTGTCCATAACTGGACATACTGCTGAAGGGATCATTGGGGGAAATGTTCCATGTGGTGATCAGGGGAGTGCAGTATTGACATACTGCAGAAAGGATCACTGGGAGAAATATTTAATTTGTCAGGCGAGTACTTCTGTATACATGAACAGACTGCAGAAGGGATTGTTTGGGGGGAATGCTTCATTTTGTGATCAGGGCTGTGCTTGCCCTTACATGGACAGGCTGCAGAAGGGATTGCTGTGGGAAACGTTTCATTCAGTGGTCAGAGGACTGCTTGTACAAACAAAGATGGACTGCAGACAGGATTGTTGGGGTAGTGGTTCAGTTGGTGGTCAGAGGAGTGCTTCTGCACACTTAGACAGATGGCAGGTGGGATTACTGGGGAAATGTTTCAATTGGTGGTCAAGGGAGTGCTTGTGCACACCTGGACAGAGTGAAGAAGAGATCGTTGGGGGAAATGTTTCAGTTGGTACTCAGTAAATTATTTGTGCACACGTGGACAGACTGCTGAAGGGCTCATGGGGAAAAAAATGTTCCATTTGGTGGTCGGGGGGGTGCTTGTGCATACCTAGCAGACTGCTGAGAGACTCATGAGGGGAAATGTTTCATTTGATAATTAGGGGAGTGCTTGGTGCTTGTGCATACCTGGACAGATTGTTGAAGGGTCAGTGGAAATGTTTGTTCTGTCTTTCAGAGAAGTGCTTTTGCATTGCTGCAGAAATGATCACTTTGTGAAATGTTTAATTTGGTGGTTAGCGGCGTGGTTGTACATACTATGGACAGACTGAAGAAGGGAATGATACTATGGAGAGACTGAGGAAGGGATTGTTGGAGGAAATCTTTCATTTTTTGGTCAGGGGATTGGTTGTACTTACAATGGACAAACTGCAGAAGGGGACATTGATGAAACTCATTTTGTTTTCAGCAGAATGCTTCTGCATAACTGGACAGACTGCAGAAGAGATCATTGGAGGGAAATGTTTTATTTGGTGGACAAGAGAGTGCTTGTGCATAACTGCGCAGACTGCTAAAGGGATTCTTGGTGGAAATGTTTCTTTTGGTTATCAGGGGAGAGCCTTTGCATGCCTGGACAGACTGCAGACAGGATTGCCAGAAAAATCTTTCATTTTGTGATCAGTGAAGTACTTATGCATACATGAACAGACTGCATATGGGATCTTGGGGAAATGTTTCAGTTGGTGGTTAGGGGAGTGGTTGTGCATACAATGGACAGACTGCAGAAGAGGCTGTTGGGGAAAATATTCCATTTCATTTCATGATCAGTAGACTACTTCTGCATACCTGGACAGACTGCAGATGGGATCAATGGGGAAATGTTTTATTTGGTGGTCAGGGAAGTTCTTGTGTAAACCTGGACAGACTGCAGATGGGTTTGTTGGGGGAAATGTTTCGTTTGGGGGCCAAGGAAGTGTTTGTCTATATGGAACAGACTGCAAAAAATGTATTTTTGGGAAGTTGTTTCATTTTTTTGTCTGTACAGGAACAGACTGCAAAGATGTATTTGTGGGAAGTTGTTTCATTTGTTGGTTGGGGGAGTGTTTGTCCATAGACAGACTGCAGAAAAGATTGTTTGGGGATAAACAGAATTTTGTGTCTGTGTGTGTGTGTGTGTGTGGGGGGGGGTTACAGAAGTTTGCACTCTTCTCAAATATGATTTATGTATCCTGATAACCAATTGTCTTCTAGGTTTCTTGTGAAATGCTACCTTGTCAATTATGAGCTTTAAGCCTTGGGTACAACGTATTTTTCCTTGAGGGAAAATAAGACTGAATAAGACTCCAGGCTTAATGCAATAATTTCCTCCAAGTGTAGTCTGTCATTTAGGATCTGTTGCAATGATGCAGGAGAAAAGCAAAGTTAAAGAATAACACTGAAGTTTTTCCTGAATGATTTTTGTTCATGACATCATTTAATCAAAAGGGTTGGGAAAAGGGTCTGAAATGCACCTCCAGCATCTGGAACCTCCGTGGTTTCTGGTTGCCTTACAGCCCCCAGGACATCAGCTTACTTACTTTTTCTACATTTATTTCAGTGTAGTCCTGGTCAGATAAGATGTATTTAAAAGATACAGGAAAAAGCTAAGTTGAAGAGCAACATGTTAAATTTCTTTCCTTTAACAGGGTCATTGTTCAGCTCATTATTGGATAAAGCAGGTTGTTTAAAAAATTGAAATGCATTTCAGAGCATCTAGGGCCCCCTAAACTCTGAGAATAAAGTGATTTCTGGACTTTGGTTTAATGCAACTATTTTCTCTACCATTGTCAGAGTGCAGTCTTGCCTAGTTAAGATGTGTTGAATGAATGAATGCAAGGAAAAATAAAGAATTATTCAGACTGAGAAAAGAAAGTAAAAAGTAATCGGGATGGTGTGAATAAGTCAGGATGGGGAGACTTGGGAGGCACAAGGTGATTTTCATTAGGGAGAAGTGATGGAGGAAGGATACCTTGGAGCACTTTGGATAGCATGCCAGTTCACCTAATGCTGGCCGTGGTCAGTATGTACTCTGTGTATGGATATCCCACTGTTGTGTATTACTTTGTTTCAGTTTACTTAAGTCTACAACCATAATCTTTTCTGCAATAGTTTCCTTTTCCAACTTTTCTACCATGCTTTTTGTTCCTTTGCAGTTCAAAGTCCTAATATCAGCTGTAAAAGTATGTATTAATTTCTCTATACCATTTGTATCATCCTGACATTTGATGTTACTATGGAACTAGATCTAATAACCAGCCATGTGTTGGGGGGACTCCTAACTTTTCAAATTCTTTTCAACTGTTGTGGCCATGCCATGGTGTCACCAACTTTTTAGCAATTCCATGAGTTCACAGAAGAGTGATGTAGAAAAAGTTATCATGAGTAGCACATTAAGCAGGAGTGGCTTATTAGGCTGATGATGAAATTATTGCTGATTTGAGAGAAAATAGGGTGGAGGGGTTGAGGTTGGTAGCGGCTGACTGAATGACTGGGTGGAGATGGTTACATTTAAATAAAGTTTAAGAGGCAGAAAGTGGGAACTGGAGATATGGAAGGGGAATGTAGTGTGGCTGATAGTAAAGGGCCCTTCATGAATGCAGCCTTATTCCAATTAGGAATACTCCTACCCAGCAGGTACTGAAATATAGCAACATGAAAAAAAGTCAACATACTACAAATATACATAGTTTATACTATATAAAGTTATGCTGTGGATTTTAACAGATGAAAAAATACCTTGCTTACTTGCTGACTCTAGAGAAATGAGACTGCTTTGATAGAAAGTAATGGCTACTATAGTTGTTCAGCAGAAAGGTTCTGGGCAGATAAATTGCCCCCCCCCCATATCCTGTTCTCTGTACTTGCATGGTGTGATTCTCAAACCTATCTACAACCTAAAAAACCCTCACTAATTTAAAAATATAGAA
>NC_056736.1:16982209-17107209 GCF_019279795.1 Protopterus annectens
AAAGCCCATGGTGACAGACTGCTGAGGCTGCGCCAACAGGCTGGTGAATATAAATCTATTTTGCAGTTGTTGTTCTTTTGGCTTTTCCTAGTTAGGGGTCGCCACAGCAGAACTCCAGTCCGATAATGATTGGAAGTAGATTTTTATGGTGCCGAGATGACAGCTCAACGCCTAACCTTCAACAAAGGCACACCCATTTACACATGTCTTTCAAACGCCACTCGACCATGGGGAGGACATGCAGATTCCCCACAGAAGGCACTCCAGCCGAGAATCGAAGAGGAGAACCTCTTGCTGTGATGCAACAACACTACCTCTGCACCAACGCAGCTGTTTATAAATCTCTATTTTGCAGTATATTGTTAAAATAGCCAAGAAGGAGTACATTTCTTACTGCCAGCAGGTGTACTGTTACTATGTGAACTGAACAAATAAAAACATTTGACTGATGAATATTGAAGTACAATAAAGACCCTTACAAAAAACTGTTGTTTATTCTGGTATGTTGTTGTAGACGTATATATTTTATTTATTTTATTTATTTATTTAACATTTGTTGACCGGGAATGTCCGACTAGGTTCCATAGAGCCTGTTTTCAGCGGAGGCCCGGGGAGAAATGCTCTGTACTGGTTCTTCACAGCAAATATGGCTGTGACAGCATACATAACTGAGGTTCATCTGTGAACAAGTTGTTAGGAGAAACTGTAGATGGTGTAGCTGTAAAACGAGATATAAATTAAATGTGAAATATATACTGCACTAAATTCTGAACCCTGAATAGTAATATGTAAAGTGTCAAAGTGTTTTCCATGCAGCACTGCCTTGTGTTAACCTTTGCTTTCCAGATTGTAGTAATCCAAAGGAGTAATGCACAGTACAATAACTATCTGTCATGCATGCATCACAGGATTATAAGTTCAGACTGTCTAACCAAGAGACTATTAGGCAGAAACCAGTGAAACAACGAACAGCAGTTCCCCAGTAGCTCAGTGTGATGAGAAATAACTTAGTTGTTAATTTGCACACCAAGACATAGTTCAAATCCAGGGAGTGCTACTAAGATGTGTGCATATCTATACACAAGGAATCAGGAATAAATGTAAAAACAGTCAGATAATGTTAACAGATATTTCCCCCCACAGGTTTTACAGGTAATTAAATGTTGCCAGTAGCTGTATGAAGGGTATACTAATAACCTGTGTACAACTGCTCAATTGTCCCATCACATGCCTGGAAATGACAGCAGGGTAGGTACATACAACATGCACTCTTCCCAAATCATACCTCTCAACTGTACAGATATTCACTGAATGTCCAGATATTTGTCTCAGATTGTTGGTCCGTTTTACATAAAGTAGTGGTGTCATGGCAATCAGTGGCAAACCATTATAGACTGAAGTTAGAAAATAATGATAGACATACAAGTGTCAGATGTCATATCCATCAAAAAAGCCATGCAAATGCAAAACTAATCTTGAAATGTGTTGTTCATGACTAATCAACATATTTTGTAAAACCTCAACACCATAGCGCATTTGTGAAGGCAGATCCCAGCGGATCCATCTGTCCCCCCTCATATGGCCATGGCACTAGGCCCCAGCACGGCTGGGACCCAACCCAGATCTCCCTCATCAACTGGTCCTGCACCACCTTTGGGTGGAACCACCTAAGGGGATGTGGCCTGATCCCCCCAGGAGCGAGCCTGGACATGATCCTGTCACTCGGTTAGGTCCAGGATTTGGTGCACAGCACCCTTCAAACTTGAGTTGGGAGAGCAGCTGTGCCAAATTGAGGGCCGCCTGGCACACTTCAAGGGGCAGGCCTCTCCTCCTGTCCGGACCCAGCACAGCCATCTTTGGGGCCGTGAAGGTGTAGTAGTGATGACTGCACATGGGTGGGGATCTCAGTCCAACTGTAACCATATGGGCACCCATGGGCTTCGGATTCCCAACCACCCACCCCATAAAATGTGTTTACCCCCCTTCATGTGTCATATACCACCCCTGTCTGCTGTCTTGTCTATTTCCCTACCCAACCTACATCCCTAGATGTACCTACAATCCTTCGCCAACATCCCACTCTTACCTTAAAAAAAAGAAAAGGGCATCTGTCCCAAAAAATATATCACCCCATACATAGCTGTCCATTCGCACATGTCCACTGGACACATGTAATCTGGTCCAACTGGCTTGACAATACATTTCTGTTGTCCTCACCCCTTTCTCTGGGGTTTGAGTGTCCAAATTCAACACCAAATTCTGTTCAAATGCACAGCTGTTGCTGTATAAGAAATGGATAGCTATGGACCTTCCCTACACCCATCCTGCACATCCCTACCTATCTTTCATATTGTTTTTCCCTCTGCATGCCCCTTTTTCACCACTTTCCTATGACCCCTTTTTCTTTATTTTTAAAGAAATTAGCGTGGGTGGAAGCGGGTCTAAGTGAGTTTGCACAATGCTAAGTGAAGCCAACACAGATTAAGCATCTCTATGGTTAACTGTGTGTTCGCATTGCTTAACGTCTTGCAAACCTGCTTAAAGCCACTTAAAACTGCTTTAATCACTCTGTCTCCATCAGCCACTGTTCTGCCTAGCAACAAAGCAATCAGCCCTACCAAGTCTCGAACGCAGGGCCCTGTACACCATAGTCAGTGCAATGTACCACTACACCATTTGAGCTGTAGGAATTACTGAAGATTTTACAAATATTTCATGCAGTAGAGTCATTCAACAGTAGGGAAAAAGATTCTGTAGAATCATGTTTTGTATATATACATATACACAGATTCACTTTAGAAGCTTGAAATACTGAAATTCAGTATTTTATGCCCATAAAGTGGAATCCTGAAAAGAACAAAATCTCAGAAGAGCGAAATTCAAAACCTCACATACCGGAGATTTTGAATTAGCGCATCTGGTGTTTCACTGTGGTTATGGATTCAGGTACATGTTTATGTGTTAAGGGTTTTGGGTAGGGGCTGTGGTGTGTGTTAGTGTGTTTTGTTGCTGTGATGTGTGAGTGCGAGGAGAATGTAGCTTGTGTGGTGGTGTTTTGTGTGTTTTTGTATGTAGTGTGATCTCAGAGTTGGAATATTTAAGTAGGGGGTGTGTGGGGGTGCAGCCCCCCACATGGGGGGTGCAGGGGGGCTTGCCCCCTTCTTTTATGTAGGACAGAGCTTGTGTTTGTGTGCGGGGAGGAAGGTGTGTGTTTGTGTACAGCAGAAGCGCTAATTCAAAATCTCCGGTATGCGAGATTTTGAATTTTGCGCTTCTGAGTTTTCGTTCTTTTCAGGATTCCACTTTATGGGCTTGAAATACTGAATTTCAATATTTCAGTGTTTCGAGCTTCTAAAGTGAATCCACATATACACATGTATATGTATGGATATGCATATATATACTCATAACATGGAGTGGAGTCATACCTCAGAACCATACCTCTCAACCTCTTAGTGCAAGAAAATCTGGCCAAATGCCATCAAAATGGGGAGACAATGGACCAAAACTAGGGATATATTTTAAATATTGCTCTTATAAATGTAAGAATGTTGCTAGAGTAACAGGGTTTGTTTCAGCAAACATGTTCTGAAGGATGCAAGTTCTGAAACTGAAATGTATGTAATCATTTACTGACAGAAATCCTCAGATCACAGTGATTTACCAGAGAAATAAAAATAATGAATCTGTGGAACAGTCCAGAAATATAAGCAATAATCCGGGTCATTCTGAAACAATATGGCCAGTTGAGAGGTATGCTCAGAATCCCTTAGTGCAATGAATCTGGACCAAGCCTGACAAAGTGAAGGAAAGAAAGCCATGAAAATAGGGACATATCCCAAATACTGGAGTAGATAAGCTGACAGTTGCTGCAGTAACACCATCCTGTTTGTTCTAACATATATTGACTGAAACTGGACCAAGCCTGACAAAGAGGGGGAAGAAAGCCATGAAAACAGGGACATATCTGAAATACTGGAGTAGATAACCTGACGCAGTTGCTACAGTAACACCGTCCTGTCTGTTCTAACATATATTGACTGAAATAGCACAAGTCCAACACTCAATTACTTCTCACTAGTTAGTGAATTGAATCCTCACATCGTCCCACTGATGTATCAGAAAAACACAACACTTATGGGGGCCAGGCAACAGTACATCCTACAAATATCTGGATGTAGCATCACATTAGGGAAACTACACTTAGCTGCTCAGCATGTCACCAAGCACCATCCAAACTATAGTCAGACTGACCACTCTAACCCAAATCCGCTATGGGGTATTACACACATATTTGCAAATACATCAGGTGCTACAGGGATGTAACAGCACTGAAAAACAGACACCAGTGTGAAAGTGCATACCCACAACCAATTTCACCACAGTCACACTGACATACCGGTAAGGCATATGAGCAGTAGAGTATAAGGACTGTGTGAACAAAAACATCATGTTTGCCACTCATGCACTAACCCTACATATACTGGCCCAATTCACAGTGCAGTACATCTCCTGACCATGGTACAGGACACATCTCAGTCTGCCCCTACAAACATATACAGCCGTGAGATCACCAGAAGGTGGAGCAGCATGCACAGTCAGATAGAAAAGGAGGCGTAACACTTACCTCTACCCCCTCCCTACATAGGCCAAACGATTTACACACTACACTGCTACACAGTCCTGACAGTCTGTCAACAATCACAAGAAATACACAGACCTCTCAACTGTGCAGAGTCCCACAGAAAATCCAGGCTTTGTCCTCATATACAAGGCCTCTTCCACATAACATGTCTGGTATTCTGATACATCACTGGGATGATATCAGGAATGAAGGCACTAAATAATGATATACCATACCTATCAAGCCTTTTACTGCATGACATCTGGACAAAATGCCTTACATACTTGGGAGACAGAGGACCAAAAACAGGGGCATATTTGAAATATTGCTGTTATAAACTGAGAAAGTTGCTGGTGTAACAGGGTTTGTTGTAATATATCTTTTCTGAGGGATATGAAGTCAGAAACACAAATGGATGTTATCATTTACTGGCTGCAATCCCCAGAGTATGCTACTGATTTTTCAAAGACAAAAAATGTCTGAGGAACACACCAAACATAAGAGTCCAAACTCTGGCCATTCTGCGGATAGCCCTACAGTTGAGAGTTATGTAAACCACATAACACTGTCGGACTTAAAATCACACAGAAAAGCCATGTCCACACAAACCCTGTTAAACTAGCATTAATCCAACTGTATAACAGCAATACTTACATTCTGTCCCTATGTCTGGAACATTCTCCCCCATTTTGTTGGGCTGTCTCCACAATTTTTGTTGTAATAGATATTTCCAACTACCCTCTGTGATGATGCTGTTCATACACCTCCATGAAGTCCCCCTCACAGGCAAGGAAAAGGGGCAATGCCTACATGAAGTACATAATTATAGGAGTGTGTTACCATGCCATTGGCTATAGGAATAACAACACAGCTGTTCTGCATCCAGTTAGTAAATGGGGGACACCAACTGATGCACAGGCCATCAGCTACTCATGAACATTACCTACAAAAGGCAAGCTGCTGCCTATGCAAAACAGATGTACACCCTACATCTTGGAGAGAGAGACAGACAGACAAACAAAACAACCAACACAAATTGGAATCAAACCAACTATACTTGAAAAAAAAAGGTATGTCAAACAAGCATGTAATAGAATGCAGTAGGGGGTATGTAATAATGGGAAATAGGAAGTTCAACAAATATGTCTCAACAAGACTTGCTGTACTGATATATTGCTGATCAGAACCTATGGCCATAGCATCTGGGTGTGTCTGCTGTGACATAGATCACAGCTCAGGCCCCTGAGTCACCCCAGGAAAGGATGGCTCACATGACTACTACTGGAGTGTGTGTTGAACAATACTGACTGTGACACTGCTAGGACAGCTACTTGAATGTCGTAGATATCCATATGTTAATTTTGAATACAACTATGATATACATGTTTGTCTCAGAAACGTGAGATACCTATACAGGGTATTTGCATAGTAAACTACTGTTGCAGATGTGTGTGTTGAACTGCATGTGATATACTGAGCTCATACCATTCAACTGTCCAGTGTTATGCACACTGACCACATATGTGCCTCATATTTGTAGTCATTTACTCAGAGAGTTGTGTTATGTCTAGCAAATCATTGGCAAATCTGTGAAGACTGGCATTACAACATCTCCTTCTCTTTATTTTGGCTGTTCCCGTTAGGGGTCACTACAGCGGATCATCTCCAACCATCTGCATCTCCTGTCTCACCACATCCAGAAACCTTATCTTAGGCCTTCCTCTTTTCCTCTTACCTGGCAGCTTCATCCTTACCATCCTTTTCCCAATATACTCAGCCTCCCTCTTCAGCACATGTCCAAACCAAAGTAATCTCGCCTCTCTGGCCTTGTCTCCAAACTGTCCAACCTGGACTGACCCTCTAACATACATATTCCTGATCCTGTCCATCCTTGTCACATCCAGTGTAAATCTTAACATCTTTAACCTTGCCATGTCCAGCTCTGACTCCTGCCTTTTGCCAATGCCACTGTCTCCAACCCATACAACTCTCAACCCTCTTGTAGACCTTCCCTTTCACTCTTAATGGTACTCATCTGTCACAAATCACTCCTGCCATTTTTCTCCACCCTCTCCATCCTGCCTGTACTCTCCTTCACCTCTCCCCCACACTTGTCATTACTCTGAACTGTTGATCCCAAGTATTTAAACTCACCCACCTTTGCAAACTCTACTCCCTGGATCCTCACCATTCCTCTGTCCTCCCTCCCATTCACACTCATATATTCTGTCTTAGTCCCGCTGATCTTCTTTCCTCCCCTCTCTAGAGCATATTTCTACCTCTCCATGGTCTCCTCAACCTGTTCCCTACTCTCACTACAGATCACAATGTCATCTGCAAACATCAGAGTAAATGGGGACACCTGTCTGTTCTTGTCTGACACCCTGTCCATCACAGCTGCAAATAAGAAAGGGCTCACAGCTTACCCCTGATGTAATCCCACCTCCACTTAAATGCATCAGTCACTCCCACCGCAGACCTCACCACTGTAGCACTACCCTTGTACATATCCTGTACCACTCTTACATATTTCTCTGCAACTCCTAACTTCCTCATACAATACCACAGCTCCTCTCTAGGCATCTTGTCATATGTTTTCTCTAGGTCCACAAGACACAATGCAACTCCTTCTGACCTCTGTACACTCTCAGAGCAAAGATCACATCTGTAGTGCCCTTTTCTGGCAAGAAACCATACTGCTGATCATTAATCATCACCTCCCTTCTTAACCTAGCTTCCACTATGCTTTCCCATAATTTCATGCTGTGACTGATCATTGTTATCCTTCTGTAGTTACTACAGCTCTGCACATCACCCTTATTCTTATAATCAGTACCCAAACACTTTCTCCACTCCTCATGCATCCTCTCATTTTTCAAGATTTCATTAAACAATCATGTTAAAACTCCACTGCAATTTCTCCTAAACATCTCCATGCTTCCACAGGTATGTCATCTGGACCAACAGCCTTTCCATTCTTTATCCTCTTCATAGCTATACTTACTTCCTCCTTGCTAATCCGTTGCACTTCCTGATTCACCATACCCACATCATCCAACCTTCTCTCTTTCTCCCTCTCATTGTCTTCATTCATCAGCCCCTCAAAGTACTCTTTCCATCTGCTCAACACATTCTCCTCGATTGTGAATACATTTCCCTCATTATCATTTATCACCCTTATCCGCTGCACATCTTTGTGTCCCTATACCAGTCATACTGCCAATATTAAAAGTTCCTACCCTCACTACCACACTCCTAGCCTTTCTCCTCTCTTTCTGTCATATGAGTGTCAGACATCCTCCAGGGTATTTCTGTGAATGCAAAGGCTACTGTGCTATCAAATGACTTGTGTGTTACAGCAATATTAAGAAAGAGTCACTAATTTTGGCCCATTGCCCCCCATGTATGTGTGGCGTCCTCTAGATGTCCTGCTTCTAACAGGTTGAGAGGAATGATTGAGCAGCAAGAGTGTAAATACAGTGTCCATACTGACATAGAACAGAAATGTATATCAGGTATTACCTGTGCACATGTATGTATGATTAAGTGTACCTGGCTGCCTCATAACAGATATGAGATGCAAAACATCAGGTCAGTAAGCTGTGCATGTTGTACATGTGTAATATTAGTTTCTGAGCATCCTACAGAGTTAGATTTCTACAGCTACTGGTTGTTGCATTGCCCTGACAGACATGGGTACTACAATAAGCATGATTATCAGGCTGAAATTGGAGAGGTGTCCAACTGTGTTATAACATTGTGTCCATGCCTACACAGCTATATGACCACCTACATAGCTGTATGGACTCAGCAATACCTTACTTGTAAAACCTGCCTCCACCAAGGTAGAGTAATCCCCTTTGCTAGACAGCAGCAATACACAAACCACATAACTGGTCACTGTATTAGCTGTACAGGGCAAAGTAGGAACAGGCACCAACTTGGCAGCAAGTCAGCTTTTGTCTGAATGAACATATAAGGCCACAGGTGGATTACTGTAAGGCTAACTATTAGTATAAATTGGACACATCCACCAAGAACAATCACAAGGCCATCTTCACATATGTCTGCAATTTCAGAGGAAACAACGCAACTCATCCTGTAATGGTGGTCAATCACACCACATACACACACACCATAGCTATAGCCAGCCTGCTGCAGACAGGTTTAGGGAAATCGACCCCCTGGCTCACCATCAGTATAGGTGGATATGCACAGCACCTGCACCCCTCCCTTCATCATCAGGGAGCAGGTGCATACTGCCTAATCAAAGCCAATAAAAGCAAGTCTCCATGGGACCTGATAACATTCCTGTCTGCATCCTACATGATCTCAGGTATATGCTTCCAGCTCCATTACACACTGTATGCAAGCAAAGCCTGAGCACCATTGACATCTCATCTACAAAGAAGATGGCCACTGTCAACCCTCTACAGTGAATGATGAATGGTGGTTTATGCAATGTACTGACCCTCATTAGGAGGACATGACACATAAGACCAGGAGTGCAATGCAGGTTCATACTGTGCTGATAGATGGCAGGGGTATAATGTGGTTGTAAGTGGTGGCTAATGATAGGCAATGTTGATGTGCTGGCTCTGTAAATAACTCTGGGCAATGTCTGAGGTCCTGTGATGTGTTCCCCGGTTTATGTCTTCCAGGTAGCATGCAGCATCAACCAGCATATGCTGCAGATGAGAATGCAGCCATTACCAATGTCATAATACTTCACCATTGGGTGCTGTTTGACCATAGCCAACAAAATCTGTGGGAGCGGACTGCCCTGTGCGACAACCTTCTCCACAGAGTTAACACCTTGGGCCACCATGGCCACACATATTATCAGGTCAGGCATTGGGCAACTGACCTGATACATCATGCCCAGCAAAGGGCTGCTGCCATGGCCAGGGACTGTACTGCTACAGGTGGAGGGGCCAGCCACACAGGCCCCACTTACAGTAACAGAGGAGCTCCTTGCCAACCTTTGGACAGCTCCCACACAGTAGCCAACACAAGAAACACAAGTCATGGAGGTGGGTGGCACTCAAGCAACAGGCAAGGAGCGTCCAGTTAAGGCCACAGTGCACATCAATTTAATCATGTAGCAGTCATACTGTCTTCTATAGAATATCTAGATGCATATGTCAGTTCAAACTGCATTTGTGGGTGGGGTTTAGTAATGCACACAAGTGCACACCTATGGTGAGCGAACAGCAAATTGTGTACTATCATAGCTTGTACTGTACATGTGCAGACATGTATCATTCATCTTGTTCCAATGCCAAATGTGAGTCTGCTGACAATACCTTTCCTCCCACAACAATATATGTACCTTTGGTCTGGATGTGGGACAGCAGCCTGAAGCTGGTGAGTAAAGGATTTTCCTGTTGTGGCTCATCAGTACCCCAGGCATGTTAAGGTCATACATGTGACCATGCACATACCTGTTACTCTCAGACATTTTGTGATAGCTGCATGTTCACTTGTGGTGGGGTTAACTGCATTGCATCACAGTGGTCATCACAGGGGCCTATTTGCAGGAGAGGTCACATATCTGTAGCATACCTCACCAACTGTCATTGCAAGAAATCTGGCCAAAGACTGACAAAATGGGGGGACAAAGGCCCAAAACTAGGGACATATTTTATAAATGAGTGTTATACTGTGCATATAAATGGTGTACACACACCTGTTACAATGCCAGGTATTCGTGATATACAAAAATGGGAGCACAATAAAACATTTCCAAACCCTTCCAACCTTTCATGTGACTTATAACCCATGCAATTCAATTGTAAAACAAACAAATCTGTTAGGGGGACAATTATGACATACAAGAAGCTAGATGCATACGTGTGCACAGGCTGAAGCAGCTTTCAATATAATTACAGCATTACATCTTCTTGGGTATACACCTGCCATCAATTACAGAGACTCTTTGATTAACAGCAAATAACGGTCAGCTCTCCTACCAGGATTATCCTAACATTTACTCAGTTGCCTGCTACAGCAACAGCCATAGTTCACATACAACTTACAAAGCAGCAAAGGGATCTCATTTGTGAAAGGTATCTGCCCAGAGTAGGGTATTCACAGATTTACACAATATTGCATATACCATGGAACACGGTGAAGACAGTCAACAAATAGAGGTGAAAATATGGGGCAACAGTGACAATGCAAAGAACAGGACATCCCTCCAAATGTGTGGAAAAGACAAGACTCAAACTGGTCAGGGAGGCTGCCTGGAGACTTACAGCAACACTACAGGAGTTGCAGGAATCTCTGGCAAGTACTGGTTGTGTACTACATGTGGCAACATTCTCCCGTATTCTCCACATGTCTGGCCTATAGGGTAGGTTTGGAAGATGGAAGCCTTTTCTCACACAGAACAACATCCAGGTCTGGTGAATTTCTCAAGAAAAATACATCGTCTCCCAAAAACATGTGAGGAAATGTGTTATGGTGTAATGAGACCAAGGTTGCACTTTTTGGCCACAATAACAAAAGGTTTGTTTGGCACAATAACACTGTGCATCACCAAAAGAACACCATCCCCATGGTGAAGCATGGTGATGGCAGTGTTCTGCTTTGAGTTTGCTGTTCATAAACTGGAAGTGGGCCATTAGCCAAGGTGGAGGGGGATTAGGAACAGTTCCAAATAACAGTCCGTTTTGGCCCAAAATCTTCATGTGTCAGCTAGAAAGCAGTGGATGGAGAGGAATTACACCTTTCAACACGACAATGACCCAAACCATACATCAAAATCCAAAAAAGAATGTCTTCACCAGAAGACAATCAACATTTGTGAATGGCCCAGCCAAAGTCCACACCAACATCCAATAGGAAATCTGTGGGGTTCCCTGAAGAGAGCTGTGCAGAAGAGATGCCCTCACAATCTGACAGAGTTGGAGGGCTTCTGCAAGGGAGAGTCTACAAATATTGTTAAGTCGAGATGTGCCATGCTGATACACACCTCCCCAAGAGGACTAACTGCTGTTACAAAATCAAAAGGTGCTTTAACAAAGTATTAGTTTAAGGGTGTGCACAGTCATGCAACCAGCCTATAGTACGTATTTAAACATCTACATTACCCCTAACCGATGTGTTTGCTCTTCAGTTGGACTGCACAGGTTATAGATCACATTAAAGGTGGGAAATGTTATCACATAATTTTTGTGGTCTCATGTTACATATCAGATGAGCCTGGCATGTTAACAGGGGTGTCTACATGTATAATATCCACTGTAAGCTTAGAAAGTTGTTAGTGTAACCCGTTCTGTTGTAACATACATGTACTGCAGATTTTGAAGTGTGAAACTCAAAATATGTCATTAATTAGTGATATCAGTCCTCATATCATCCCAGTAATGTGTCAGACAAACACAGAATTCATGACAAACAAACCAGAAATACGAGCCACACATGTAGAGATTCAGTGACACTCTGCACAGTTGAGAGGTATGTTCTGTAGGAGTTGCCACTGTGCTGTACAAGTGAACAGCAATTATGTGTACATGGGTGCAGTGTGTGCTACTTGAAGGCCCATCACCTACTAACACAAGTATCACAGAGGTGTATATAAATAATAACATTAAGTGGAAAGGGCTACACTGCATGATGATGAGGGCCTGTCCAGGGTGTGTATGTAGTGGTCTGACTATGTTGTGAATGTCACCAGTTGGCTATTGTGAGGTCTGTGTAATGCCTGTCTGCCAGCTCACCTGTATGTGTGTGTGTGTGTGTGTGTGTGTGTGTGTGTAGCAGCAAACATTATAGTGCAGGTATTAATTTACATATGTTGTCTTCTCTCCAAGAGTGGACATGGTGGTTGTGGTCCCTCCCACTCAGAATCTGATGTCAGTGTATCTGCAGACTCTGACAATGATGATAGTCATAGTCAGTCACAGGTGGGGTTGTCAGGGGCTGAATCTGTGCCATTGGTTGGCATCCCACAGTCATCCACAATGTCCCCGCACACAGTCACAATGCCCACACATGCCCTGTACCGAGCAGCCACAGATGGACAGTTAGCAGGTGGTGTCATGGAATAGGCTAGTGTGGTGACTATGGCAGGTATAAGTGTAGACATTGGCCATAGCCAGAGTGCAGGCATGGTCCCACACAGGCGGATGGACAGGTGTGCTCACTAGGACTGCTGCTCATCAAGCTGCTGTTGCAAGTGCCATAGCAGGTGTCACCAGAAGCATGTTTCAGGCTGTCATGGATGTGCAGGCACATAGTGAATGCAACACCAGACAAATACTCAGGGTGGTGGATGCAACTCTTCCTGATTTAAGTGGCAACATACATGACCTTGTTGATGCCACTTGCCAAAATACTGAGATCATGAATAGACAGTGGGGTGAGACCTTGGCAATCCTTGACCATGGCATGTCTGTGCTAGAGCGTGTGGTGGGAGATGTGGATCAGCCACGTGGATGTAGGTAAGCAACAACATCAGCTTAGTGTCTACAGGTCCTGACACCTTCACACTCCCATACTGGCAGTGACACAAGCACTACTGAAAGGGGGTTGCTTTCCACATCACAACGGAGTAGACCATGGGCACACGGTCCTGGCTGGTCCCATTAGGGACATGGATCCAACAGACAGCAGTCACCATCAGGAAGCAATACTGCATCTGACCTTGGGCCTAGTGGTGTTAGTGAGACCCCTGGCAGGACCAGTTCCCATCTCCATGGCCGGAGATGGTGAACTGGACACCCTGCCATGTACGGCCCACAGCTGTCCAACATACCCCTGTGTAGGGCAGCCATATGGCTGGACTGTGTGCATACATCCATACACAAAGACACACACACACACACACACACACACACACACACACACACACACACACACATCTGTATCACAGGCAGGTCACCTTCAGACACACACAGCAGCTCTGCACAGCCCATCTATAGGATACCCCTCCAAACACACACACATTATGTCAACTTTATGGCCCAGCCTAGGCCACTGGCAAACCCACACCACACCCTGTGCATATGATGATGCCTGTGTCACATCACTGTCATCCATACCATCAATCCAGGGACATGCTAATATGGGTATGATGCACAGGGTGAAAAAAATACAGTGTAGGTATGTAATACTGTGTAAGGTGCTGTAGGCTTGCATTTGCTATGGGTGCACATAAAGGTGTATGTAACTTATTAGCCATGATGCATTACGGCTGTTACCACTGACTTAATGTAGTCTGACATGCTGTATTCTGTTTGTGTTCCAGGTGTCTGTGTGTCTGCAGGCTGTGGCCCTGCAGACATTACCAACACGGAGTATGGCAGAGTGGAAATAGACAGACCATTTCATAGCCAATGTACAGCTTTATATGTACGTTTACTAGGTATGTATGCATGCAATAGTGTGGGAGGGACACTGTTGTCAGTGTGACCTTGCATACATATCCCTTGTCACAGACGGGTAGCCTTTGAAACATGTCACCTCAATGTTGTGTAGTATCACAGGCTCATACATACAGAACATGTTACTGCAGTACTGTCAGTAGGCCCCTCACAAGCTTAGCCTTAGCCATTAGATTGGCCGCAACAGATTCACCTGTCAGCAACTGTTGCTCCTGCCATTTCTTTCCCATACACTCAAACCTAATGTAGTTGGGGAGGGCAGGCATGGTACTACGTATGATAGGTTTGTGGTAGGTATTCCTGAGTCCACAGGGTGGAACAGGGAGACAGAACGGTATATACTTCGCATACACACAGGAAAGACTGACACAGGGGATGTGTAACACAAACACAGTTGACAATAGACAGATTAGTAAACCTACATATCCACATTAATGTACTATAGCGCTACATACACATGACATTCCCCACATAGATTATATGCGTGGGACATAACCCACTACCTCTTACAACATGCAGTGTTGTTAATGCCTTCATGGATGGTAAGATAACCCACCAGAACTAGCAACTGGAGTTATCTATTACTCCTATAAGCCTGGACAAGTGATAGTGTAACAGACATATCAGCATGATGTTTCAGTCAGGTATGATATATGATGCTGGCATGTACGTCACTACACTAACTGTGACCTATCTGGCAACAATATCACATACATGGCCACCGTTAGGGGACACAGACCACATATAGGTTGCAAACATCTGGATATTCCATAGACATCTGTACAGATGACTGGTATGGCCTGTACAATGGTTTAACATGCTGCATGTGAGGCAGATGTCATTAGCACACTATATAAAGTAATGCACATCGGGAGGTGGTAAACAGGCATGGATGAGACACACATCAAAATGGTATAACCCACACAGGCACAGGATATGATTCTCACACAAATGCACACACAATTGCCAGTACTGAGATTAGAATCCCTACCTATCTAGTTATTTCTAGTATAGTGTTACGCTGTTAGCAGACACACCACAGAGCTTATATGATTTCACTTTGTCCCAAGGTATTTCTAAGGTGAATGACATCAGCAGGCCTTGTAAAGTAGGGTGATGAGAAGTGTACAGGGTGGTACGCAACTCAAAATGGTATAACCCACATACAATATGATTCTCTCACACACACATACACACACACACACACACACACACACACACACACACATTTGTCAGTATTGAGATTAGAACTCTTCTCTGTCTATTAATTTGTACTATAGTCTTACGCAGTTATCGCATGTGCTACATAGCTTACTTGGATGACAACTGGCCAAAGGTGATAAGGGGAAATGACATCAGCAAGACTAATAAAGTAGGGCATTGGGAAGTGTTGCAGGTGGGAACAGCCTAAAACTGTTTCACCTACAAACACACACACACTCCCTCACTCACACGCACCTGCATGCACACACTCACACACAAACATACACACACTTGCCTGTATTGAGATTAGTACCCCTACCTAATTATTTGTACTATAGTGTTACGCAGTTATTGCAAGTGCTACAGAGCTTAAAAGGGTGATAGGTGCCCAGTGGTACTTCTAAGGTGAATGACAGCAGCAGATCTTGTGAAGTAGGGCAATGTGAAGTGTACTGAGTTGGAACAGTCTACTAATACTTAGACCTACGAACACACACACACACACACACACACACACACACACACACACACACGTGATGTGATATTATAAACCCAACCTCACATTATAAACCCAACCTCACTACTATTACACAATGGGGGTCACCTTTTATGCCACCATGTACAACTGTTTACACCAGGTATGCCACTGTCCATAGCAGGACATCCCTGTATGCCATTCGGGGTATCTGTGTGTGACTCACTCTGTCTGTGTCCCCTTGTCTCTATCACTGTCCGTCTCTCACTTCTCCACATCTGTGTGTGTGTGTGTATGCTTGACATGACATATGTTATCTATTGCCCATATAGATGTGTGTGTATCACATGCAACAGATGCAGATATATCACATACTGGCTACCTACAGCTAGCTGGGGACAGTCCTGTCTGATTTGTGTGTGTATGGACAGTTAAGGTGTACATAACTGTCTGTATTTACAGACATATATACCAATTACAGTCCTGTAGTCTGATGTGGGTTCCAACATGTCCTGTGATTCATGCCCAGTGTGACCTTCTATAGTTAGACTGGGACTCCATTCCAGAGATAAGTGTACTCCAGTTGGGGGTTTTGTGTGCTACAGCCATACATCTCTGGAGTACACAGGACTTTCCTCAAGGTACTGGGTTTGTTTAGCAGACATTTTTTTCTGACATGTCTGTAGTCTGACACTACAATGTATTGTGTCATTACCTAGAGGCAGACATCTTCAGATCATCACAGTGCTACCAGAGGAATACTAGTTGTATGATGCATAGACCAATATTATGAGGGCAGCTATGTAGTTGTGAGGTGTGGCTACAGTCAGTTGAGTGATGATGTGCTGTGTAAACAGTCCAGCAACTTAGTGATATATTGGCTGGGGATCTCCTGCTTGTGTGGTATCTTTCTAACCTAAGATGTCATATCCGTGTGTGGCCATACCTCTCGCCTGTACATTTTTTGGCAGATTGTCAAGGTGTTTGGCTAGAGTTTTCATCCAGTCTACATAAACTTGTGTTTTTATGGCAAGTTAGTTACATATAATTGAAGGGTGATGTTATAAAATAATGACAGACATTACGGTTTCAGACTACGTAACATTCAGACAATTCCTGCTACTGCAAAACCCTCACCCTACCAACTTTCTCAGTATGTAAGGGTGATATTTACAACACATGCCTATCATTGTGCCTTTGTTCTACTTTTATTTCTGCCCTTGTCAAGATGTCTTGCCGTCAGAGGTTGGGAGTTATGAGGCATGTCCATTATATGTAAAAACAAACATAACTAAAAGAAGAATTATTGAAAATAACCACGGGCAACAGTACCAAAAAGCACTATATATTCACAAAAGCCTTAGCACCTTGGCCACACAGCCTTCAAGAAGTCCATTATGTGCGTAGTAATTTCCACATAGCACTGTGACTTCCAGGTATGTCAGTTGCAGAACAGTAGGTGTCACTGACATGCATAATAGTTGGCATTGCAGTTATCTGCACATGGCCCTTTCAAAGACAGCACTGTACCTAGGGCACTATAAGACAACTGCCAGGAGCATGTGCTGGCCAGATCCTGACAGTATTGACCACACATTCACATAGCTCATTGACCCCTGCATATTTTGGACAGGCAACATGTTTTCATGTGTATTGGGACAGCCCTGTCAATGTGTGATATGCTAGTTCCCTGAAAACATACATGTTACTGCATTTCTGTGGGTATATGGGGGGGGGGCACACCTGTCAACTGTACACATTTGCACAGACTGTGCTGATATATGCTTTACATTTTGGTTCCATTTACCATACTATTGTGCCCTGTCTTGGGGACTAGAAGCATATCAGTAAAGACCACAGGTCAGATTGTAATGGCATACATTTGAGTTTCAGACTTCTTACCCTTCATAGCCTTACTGCAACTGCGAGACCTGCTGTGCTATCACTGTGTGAATCTGTAGGGGGTAAATTCAACATTGCCACCATTTGTGGGCCTTTGCCAGACATTTATCTCTGCTTTTCTACAGCTGACTTGCTGTGTGGGTCTGAGGGGTGGGTATGGGTCCCCCACACTGACATCCATGCCTGTGACTATGACCCCCCAGTTAGTTAGAATCACACATATACTGCAGTGGGATTTGCCACCTTGGGTACTACTGCATAGTGTGGGGAGGCCAGTACTGGGCAGACATTTCCTTGTGTCCCACATAGCTGTCAGTTGTCTGCTGCTATCCCAGTAGGCCATCCCATTCTCTTGCATGCATGCATTACCATAGATATGCTACCAAAACATAATAATCCATTCATTTATTATTAAAAAGACTGACTTACTTTGTGCCTGCGGCAGTTGCGAGGACAGTGCTTGAGGGCCGCCTATGTTGGATGCACACAGCACACTGCATATACATGGTACGTTACAGGTAATGTGATGTGTGTCATCCACTTTACTGTGTGTGTGAGTCAGAGGGAGGTGTCAGTCCCTGGGCTCCCTACAGTGTCAGTGCATGTGCTATGCATTGCCTCTTTGCCGAGGCCTAATCCTACTAGGCACACCTCCATCTGTTTACAGGAGCAGGCTTAGGGGCTCTGTGCCTATGGGGACCTTGGCAATGGTGGTGGGCTGTGTGGCTCTTCCCCATGCTGTTCCTACTGCAGCTGTTTCCACAGGACCATATTGTGTAGCATGACACATACTATGAATATGTGTGCACATGTGGCTGGTGAGTACTGCAAGGTTCCACCAGATATGTCAAGGCAGCATAACCTTGACTTGTGCATTCCAAACACATGCTCTATGATGATCCTGGTTTGCGCATGCGTCTCATTATGGCATTGTTGTGTGGGTGTTTGGGCATTTCTGATGGATGTCATCATCCATGGCTCTAGTGCATAGCCAGCATCCCCCACCAGATGGCCATATGGTATGCCCCCATTGGCAAATGCCTGGTACAGCTGTAGTGAATGCCTTATGTGGGAGTCGTGATAGCTTCTAGGGATGCCAGCACACACATTCATGATAATGCCCTGGGCATTGTACACAACCTGGCAGTTGATGGAGGGGAACCCCTTGTGGTTTATGTAGACCATACCCTGTTCACCGGGTGATGCTTTGATGTGGATCTGCGTGCAGTCTATTGCACCCCGTACCTCCGGGTATTCTGCTACATGATGGAAGAAATGCATATTGTTGGTCCTCTCCTCACGGGTGTTGGTGAAATAAATGTGCTCACCAGCATGTGGTAGCATGGCATCCCAGAACTAGTGGAGTACCCTGGATGCAGATGCCTGTGAGACCTTCATGATGTTCCCAACTTAAATTAACTTGCATACTACTATCTGTTTTTTTTTTCAGAATATTGTGGACCTGATATAGGACTATGGGTATGGAAATATCCAAATGGACTTGTTAAAGACTCTGCATTTCATCATGAGTTGCTGACTATGTTTAACAAGCAAGGCTGTGATTTATTACATTTGTTAATTAAAAATAATGAATGCAAAATGTCAGATCTTAATTCTCAGATTGAAAAGTTAAATGAAAGTATTAAAATGGGTCTTTTGTTTCCCACCAAGGTTAGTCAATTTAATAGTTTTGTAATTGTAGAAAAAAACGTGAATGTATTGAAGGATAAAAAGGCTAAAAAATTAAATTGTGACTATTTAGAATATACTAGTGGTTCTGCATATCCAGCACCCAAAGCTTTGGGAATAGTAACAGGAATATTCCATGCTATAATAGAGAAGTGCAAAATAATGACTATATGCATTTTGAAACTGCTACTAGTAGTTTTGAAGTGAGTAGACATGGTAATAATGCTGAGGACCAGGCTCAACGATTAATAGAACAAAGGGAAAGACAGCAGAATATGAATTAAGGTGCACAGAATCAAGGTTTTTTTCACAGAGGGAGGGGGAGAGGGAGATTTTAGTATCTGAACTTGCTTGTATTGATTTTGACTAATGAGAAAGCAGGACCAACTTTGGTGATTAATGATAAGCAGGATTTTACTATTTACAACTACAGTAGTGTGGATGCTACTGGTGAATGGGCAAACCTCTTAGCAAGGGGGTTGAATTTTGTACCTAGCAAAAGAGGCAATGTGGTGCAAAGTATTATACAACTTAAATCCTTTACTAGGAAATTTAACCTGGGTTTTCTATACATAGATGGGAGTGACACACTAAGGAATGAATTAACAAAGCCAAGTACTTTTTTGCCTGTTGCCCACTCTGTGGTTAGTTTGTTTGAAAAGTTTGGGAACAACAGGTCCGTGAGATACTGAAAAATAAACCAGATAGTAGTATGCAAGTTAATTTAGCTAGGGATGAAGCATAGGTGCCAGAACAATAGGGCAAGGGGGAGGGAGTGCCCCCACCCTCCACACTTTTACAGCTGCAAGACCTGTAAGGATATTTAAACACAAAAGTGCGTGGAAACAACTACCTGATCAGGTCAAGCCTGCTGGGAAATCATCCACGGGAAGGAAAGGTATTTATGTGTTTCCCCCAAGGCTGTCCATTTATTTATTCAGTAGCTGGTGTGCTCCATTTATTTATGTAAGTAGCTGGTGCTCCATTTATATTTATGTAAGTAGCTGGTGCTTTATTTATATGAGTAGCTGGGACTCTGTTTTGTTTATATAAGTAGCTGGTGCTCCATTTATATTTATGCAAGTAGCTGGTGCTCTATTTATATTTATGTAAGTAGCTGGTGCTCTATTTATATAAGTAGCTGGTGCTCCGTTTTGTTTATACAAGTAGCTGGTGCTCCATTTTGTTTATACAAGTAGCTGGTGCTCCATTTTGTTTATACAAGTAGCTGGTGCTCCGTTTTGTTTATACAAGTAGCTAGTGCTCCGTTTTGTTTATACAAGTAG
The DNA here is from genome assembly GCF_019279795.1 of Protopterus annectens. Lineage (NCBI taxonomy): Eukaryota > Metazoa > Chordata > Ceratodontiformes > Protopteridae > Protopterus > Protopterus annectens. Next base: position 17,002,778 of record NC_056736.1, read on the forward strand.
CTTGTGCTCCATTTTTTTTATAATAAGTAGTTGATGCTCCGTTTTGTTTATATAAGTAGCTGGTGCTCCATTTTGTCTATATAAGTAGCTGGTGCTCTATTTTGTCTATATAAATAGCTGGTGCTCCGTTTTGTCTATATAAGTAGCTGGTGCTCCATTTTGTCTATATAAGTTGCTGCTGCTCCATTTATATAAGTAGAATGTGTGAGAATGTGTGTGTGTACATTTAACTGTTGGTTAGAATTTCTGGTGCTCCATTTTGTTTATATAAGTTTGTGTGTGTGTGTGTGTGTGTGTGTGTGTGTGTGTGTGTGTGTGTGTGTGTGTGTGTGTGTGTGTGTGTGTGTTTCTGAGGCTCAAATCCTGTACCTTAGGTACAGGAGCCTGCATTTTCTACGCACACCACCACTTGTGATTCAGGGAGTTTAATCCATAGGTCTCAACTGTTTAGATTTTCACAAAATATTTGGCTCATACTTTTGGCCTGTTCCTCTTAAAATTTGTAGGTTTCTGGCAAATCAGTGAGAATGGAATTCACTAAATAATGATAGCCCTTTAAGTTTCAGTCTTCCTATCTTTTTTGGAAACACATGGTAACACAAAACACTATTTTAGCAACTTTCTAAGATTATACAAGATATAGTTAAAATGTGACCCTGGTTTTGGGCCTTTGCCCCCTCAAAATAAATGGCGTTTTCCAGATTTCTTCTGCTGTGAAATTGAGTGATTCACTTATGTCAAGTGGGTGGTGCAATGGTAGTGTTGTCACCTCCCAGCAAGAGGTTCTCTGGTTTGATTCTTGGTTTGGGTGCCTTCTGTGTGGAGTCTGCATGTCCTCCCTGTGTTTATGTGGGTTTCTTCTGGGTGCTCCAGTTTTCTCCCATGTTCCAAAGATATGCATCTGGAGCATTTCTCCCTGGGCATCCACTGAACATTGGCTTTGTTCCAAGTTGGAATTTCCTGTTAAATAAATAAAAAATTTACAAGGAGCTGAGAGCTTCAGGGGAAGAGAAGTTTAGTGCTGCTTATTCCAAGCATGTTTGCATTGTTAGTAGCACAACAGGTAGTATTTTGATACAAAAGACTGTGGGTTCTACTCCCACAGTATGCAGATGGATCGCTGATACTGTACTGTGTTGTACTTTAAATGGAGTGGATGCTGCAGTCCTGCGAATGTCCTCCTTTGGAGGAATTACCTAGTAACTATGAACTTATCAGTTTGCCATCCTTCTCTATTGCAATATTACTAGCTTATCATTTTTTTTAATGTAACATAGGCAATTTATTCTTCAAGGGCAACAGCCACTTTATTTGTAGATGAAACAATGAAATATAAAGTTCTTTCTTAACATCAACATCTTCAACAGTTACAGATCCCTTTAATGTGGAATTATTCAGATGACTTACTTCTGCAGAGATTTAGCATTTACTGATATTGGTGGATTGTTATGACAGGTGTTATGGTTGAAATTTTCTGAAATGGGTAGTTTTGTCATTATTGATTCATACATTTTGTTTCGGTGCTTACTAGAAGACTGCTCATAACTACAAATTTAAAACACAACTGGTGCTGTATTATACAAGGAATATCGTTTAATACAATAGGAAGGTGAATCAAAGAATGCATACATGTATGCATGGCCTTAAAATGTGTTTGAAAAGATCCCAGAGGAAAGTGTGAAAGGCTCAAAATCCAAAATCATGGGCAAATTTTAAATTTTAGTCTTGTTACCAAAGCAATGGATGCAGATTAAACAGTTCACGCCACATTACCTTGACCTGGCCAAGCTTTTTGACACAATCCCTCACTCAGGTGTAGTACAAAAGATGAATAATGTAGTAGCAAACACTTGCATCACTAGCTGGATTGCCTACTTGCTCACAGGATGCAGGAGATCAAAATAAGGGAAGAGACCATTCACCAATAGAGTCCCCCAGGGTTCGGTGCTGAGACTTTTTTCTGTGTGGCATATACATCTCAAAAGTAAAAAGAAATACCAAAGGGTTTTGGCCGGCTAAGTGTGAGCTGACTGCAAGCTAGGAGCAGTTACTGAATCGCTAAATGACACAACCATCATGCAGGAAGGTTTGTCCCAAATAATAATTGGTGTCAAAATCATGACAATGACCTCTGATAACTGACCCAATTGTTTGGCATTTGGGTACAACTTGTGCCTACAGTAACCTAACTTGTGACCAACATGTGCCCAGAGTCATAAGAAAGCCTTTCTATATTGCACAGCTTATACACAAATTGATTGTGACTAGATATAGAGATGTTGTTGTCCCCCTTTACAAAGCTCTCATTAGGTCAATCAATTTGTATAATGCCAACTTTGGCATGTATCTGTCCAGCCCCATGCAACAATTGGAGATACCTTACTAAAAGTATACAAGTCCTAAACAATAGGTCTTGCATGGACCACCTCAAAGATTTTTTATTATACTCAGTATCCCACAGAGTGCTTAGAGGTGACATGTCTGGCATACAAGGCATCCTCTGACTTAATACAGATGGACCTACTGAACATCAGCAAGTCAAATGGCACCAGAAATACTCAGTCCAGGTATCAAAACTGAATGTTGTGGAGAGATGGATATATTTCACAGAGGCTACCACTATTCCAGAAAAGACTATCCATACAAATAAAACAAAGCTCATCCATCCATATTCAAATTCAACTTGGATCTAAGGATGGGTAATAGAAAATATACTCCAGGATTGCCCCTCATGCCACTAATGGATAGAGGCAGTTTCTGAATGCTGCATCCCTTACAAGGGTCCACTCAAATTATCTATAGTATGACCACAGTTATTCTCACTAGGCTAAGATACAATTATCACCCATAGGATCAGTAAGACCAATCAGAAAATGTTAATTCAAGCAACAAAAGGGATTTGGCTAAGCTTAAAATGTCCTCCAAGTGAACCTATGTTGTGGTAGTAAATAGTTATAAAAAAATTGCCCTTTTTACATCACCAAGTGCCCCTCTCACTCCCCCCCCCCAGTCTTCTACAGCTTCCAGTGCCTATGGAATGAAGTCAGTCTGTTAAATGAGATTACATCTAATAAAACGAGAATAATTATGAAACCAGATAAGGGTGGGGGACTTGTTGTTATGGATGGGGTTGACTATACTGAGAGGATGTTTTACATACTGTTTACTGATACCTATGATGAAGCATCAAGGAATGAATTAAATATTTCATATAGGAATGTTACATTAAACTTAGATCAAATGATTATTAATGGAGAACTTAACCACTGATGAGCACAGATATCTGTTCATGAATAACCCTAGGATTCTGGCTATGCTTGGAATCCCCAAAATACATAAAAATATAAAAAAAAAATCTCCCATTATGCCCTATAGTGGATGCAGCAGGTTCCATTACTTTTATCATAGCTAAATATAGAGATTTCCTACTGGTTACAAATATATTTTTAGGGATTTCTGGGACTTTCTATTGATGAGTTTTATTATGATGAGCTTATTTTAGTCACAGTTGATGTATGTGATTTGTTCTCTGTAATTCCACAAGAGGTAGGTTTGGAAATGTTTTATGAATTTATGTGTCAACACCCAAGTTTTTCTGGGAGCAAAGCAAATATCCTTAGGAGTCTGACTGTAATGGTCTTAGAAAATAATTTCCTGATCTTCGAAAACCAGATATACAAATAAGTAAAAGGGGTGGACATGGGGGCAAAATCTGCCACCATCTTTGCAAACATTGTCCTAGCTCAATGAGAGAAAACCTGCATTTTTACATCAGGTTTTAAGGATGAGTGGAGTATGTATGGCAGATTTTTAGATGACATAGTCATTTTTTGGAAGGGGGTGAGTCAAGATTATTGGAGTTCTTTGATTATTTGAATAATTGTACAGATTTTTTAAAGTTTACTATGCATATGGATTATGAGAAAGTTAATTATCTTTTTTTCAAATATTTTATTGATTTTCAAAAAAAACAAAACATAATTTCTACTAGAATACAAATGAAACAAAAGACAAACTATATACAATATGTACATATGACCTATATGAAAAAAATGAGAATAACTTAGAGTTACAGAGAGGTAGCTACACATAACAAAAATATCAGTGTAATTTCTCCAAGTACAAAAAATCTGTGGAGATCTTTAAAGTCTCAATGAGAGAAAAAACTTTCTTCCAGGGATTGTTGATCCATTTATTAGGGAAGATTCTTGTTTCTTTTACCTTTGTTTCCATATGTATTGTTTCTTCTAGTAGAGTCATAAATTCTTGAAAGTTGGGTTCAAATGAAGTTTTCCATTTTCTTGTAATACGTTTTCTAGCAATTGCTAGTATAGTCAATAGTAGATACAAATTATTTTGCTCATAACATTTGTTTCAGTTACATTCAGAAAAATAATGGATTTAGTTAGTATGAAAGAATCTGAAAAACTAGCTTGAAGGAAATTTCCAATCTCCTTCCAAATTTTTTAAATTTTGATACACTCAAAAAATATATGAATCCAATCAGCATTACAATTCTGAGAACATCTCCAACAAAACCATTGTTTAGAAGAGTCCATTTTAGCTATCCTATTGGGGTTGTAAAACGCTCTGTGTAAGAATGTCCATGAAAAAAATCTTCCAAGCTTGTAGACTGTAGAAGTAAATTTAATAGAATAAAATAAATTAATTTTGTTTTCAGAGGAAAGGTTAATCTGATGACCTTTAGTAATAAAGTTCCAGAAGTTTTGTTTTGGATTAACTTTGTAGATTATTAAGTTTTTATAGAGCATTGAGGTTAAATTAGACCAATAATGATTATTATAAATCATTTCTTGGATTGCCACGGTGGTACGCCGGTAGCGTTGTTATCTCACAGCAAGAAGGTTCTCCCGTTCGATTCTCGGCTGAGCTTGGGAGTGCCTTCTGTGTGGAGTCTGCATGTCCTCCCTGCAGTTGGGTAGTGTTCGAAAGACATGCGTGCGTAAATGGGCATGCCTTCATTGAAGGTTGGGCGTCAAGCTGGCACCTCAGAGTTTCACAAAAATCTGTTGCCAATCATTAGCAGACCGGAGTTCTGCTGTGGCGACCTCTTACCAGGAAAAGATAAAAGACAAACAACAAACAAACATAAATCATTTCTTGGATAATGGAAATTAATTTTGGTTCAGAACTAAAGGAGGAATTATTGATTATTCCGTATAACTCTTGAGCATGAAATAAAATGCTTTGAAGTATAAGCCAATCTGAATTTGGAATGTCAAAGATGTTTATTATTTGTTGTATGTTTAAGACTGATGAGTTCCTAATACAATCTTGCCAACAGGTACATTTTTTTAGTTCCCAATTATTTGTAATGTTTTCATGTAATTTGTTGGGAAAGTTTTTAGTTATTTTCAAAGGGATTAAGAGTTCCCACCATAATTTAATGTCTAAGTTTGAGTTTATGAAAGATGTAAATGAGTTGTAGATGTAGTTTATGAAGACTGAGTTGGTGGGTTTCAAAACGTTAAATTGTAAATTAAGACATAATATTTTCCAAAATTTATTTATTTGATCATTTGAAAGAGTATTTTTTGTGAGTTTATTCTCATTTAAAAAATAGAAATATGAAGGGATTTCCAAGCTGATGAAATTTTTGGGTCTATCCAATTTTAAACTATTTTGAATATAGAAGCCTTAATATATGTCTCCAAGTCTGGAAAATTAGTTCCTCCCATTTCCCAGGGTCTAATATGATGAGCATAGGCTATCCTGTTTCATTTAGGGAACCAGTGAAAATTTAAAATAATTTTATTTATGTCTTGTAATAGTTTTATATTAGGTAGCATTGGAATGGCTTGAGCTATATAGTTTATTTTTGGTAATAATACCATCTTTATTAATTGAAGTCTATCTTCAAACTTTAGGAATAATTTATTCCATTTGTCAGTGAGTAGTTTTATGGTATTTTTTTTTTTTTTATAATTTGTAGATAGAATGTTATTAATATTGTCATCTATAATAATTCCTAGGTAATTCATAGAAGAGACCTGTTTTCCTATTAAATGGACTGGAGTTATGAAAGAATTTTGTTTTTTACTTAAATGCATATAATTAGATTTAGATTCACTTATACGTAAACCTGAGCTATCAGAGAACCTTTTAGTCTCTAGATCTAACTCTTTAAGAGATTCTTGTGAGACACTCAGAGTTAAAAGTATATCATCTGCAAAGAGCATGATTTTGGAATTAAATTGATCATAAATGTCTATACCTTTAATTTTTTTGTTTTGACGTAATGTAATAGCAAATAATTCTATTGCAAGAGCAAATAAAATGGGTGACAAAGGACAGCCTTGCTTTGTACCTTTGAGTATTTTAATGGGTTCTGAAGTAAAAGGGCCTAGTTTTACATATGCAAGATTATTTTTATACAGATTTTTTATCAAAGTAATGAAATGAGATGAAAAATCAAAGATTTTGAAAGCTTTGAAGAGATAATCCCATTTATGCATATCAAAAGTTTTATCAATATCGAGAGCTATTAGAACAGCTTCTCGACTGTCCCTATTTAAAATGTCGATAAGGGACAGTATTCTTAAAATATTATCATAAGTATGTCTATTGTAAATGAAACCAGACTGATCATAATTTATAATATGTGTTAAGGGTTTATTAATTCTATTTACAAGAATGGATACAAATATCTTGTAGTCATTATTTAGCAAAGCAATTGGTCTATAGGAACTACATTGTTTTGGATCTTTATTTTCTTTTAATGTAGGAGTGATTAAAGAATATTTCCAAGAGAGAGGAATTAAATTATCAGTTTGAATTACATTTAAGGTTTTATGGAAAATTGAGATGGCTGAGGGAGAAAATAACATATAGTTCCATTATAATTCCATCTATTTTTGCTTTTTTTAATTTTATCAACTAATTCTTTAAGAGAAATTTGTTTTAAGATCTCAGATTTTAGTTTATCTGGAATTTTATTTATTTTAAGTAAACTTTTATCTACATCTATATGTTGAAATTGGGCTGAATTATTAAGTTGGTGGTCAGAGTAATGATATTTAAAGGCTTCAAGAAAATCATTAATGTCTGATACCATTTTATTATTTCTACCTTCATGAATGATTTTTGTAATATTGTTATCTGAGGCTTGTCTTTTAACTCTCAGTGAAAGATTATGTGGATGTTTGCGCGACATTGAGTGTGAGTTGATTTTTAGTTTTTCTAATGCCAAATTTGTTTTATGAGTTAATATTTCATTGTATTTGTTATTTAAGTCTGTAATCATTTTCTTTTTTTGTTTTTGGATGTTGGGAATTATCTTTATTGATAATTATAAGCTTATTTTGAATATTATGAAGTTCTGATTCCCATTCTTTAGTCTTATTTTTAAACCAAGCTAGAATTTTACCAAATAAGTAAGCTTTTTAGTGTATCTCAGAGAATTGTCAGTCATATATCATTTGATTGGTTAATGTCAAGAAAGTTTTGAATTTTGAGATCTAACCATGGCTCCAATTGTGGTAGTTTGGTGATGTATGCTGGTATCCTTGTTGTGAAGATTAACCTTTTAAAATCAATTTCAAGTTTTAAAATAAGTGAATTACGATCCGAAAAGGGGCAAGGGAATATAGAAAAGTTAATTATTTTCATACTTAAATCTTGAGATACATAATGTTTATCAATTCTGGTTTGAGTGCCAAATTTATAATCTCTATGAGAAAAGGATACTGAGTTAGGGTCTTTATAACTGTAGGTGTCAACTAGATTTAGGTTCTCAAACCAATTTCTAGGAGCTTTTCCAAGACAAGTAAGACGGAAGTGCTTTTTATTCGAGGTTTCAGAAATGTCTAAAGTACAGTTGAAATCTCCCGCTAGAATCAAAATACCCTTATACACTTTGTTAATTAGTTCTAAATGTTTCCTAACAGTTCCTATCTCTATACCAGGAAACCAATAGGTGTTAACAAGTGTCCATATTCTATAATTAAATCTTATTATTACAATTGAAATAAGACCTTTGTCTTCATACTTATAAATAATTTGGGGAATGATGACATTTTTTCTCCAAAGTATTAAAACTCCTCTTGTTTTTTTCTTGTATGATGAGCAAGATAGATTTATATATTCAAATGGATTCCAATTAAAATTATCATCCAATTTTAGATGGGATTATTGAATAAATACAACCTGAATTTTATTTAGTTTCAAGTATCAAAGTAAATTGGATCTTTTCCTTGGATTGTTTAATCCATTAACATTTAAGGATAGTAAGATTAAATTAATCAAGTATGACTTTCTTGTAAGTTAATTGAAGTATTCATGTTTGGTATTGAATGGATGATAAAGAGTGTAACTTTATCTAGAAAAAAATTGTGTGAAATAGGTTAGTTCTCCCTAACAAATTGTATAAAGTTTTATTAGAGATAGGCCGATAAAATAAAGATTTGAATACTGAATAAAAAATAAGCAAGAGTAACTATATTAATAAAGAGTTTATTAAAAACTTTAACCAACATGAAGTGACATGCACTTCTAATCTGAGTGAACATATAAGTTCAAAGAGATTAACCTTCATGACAAATAAAAAGTGATTATGACAATAACATGTCTGAGCTCCAGATTGAGTTAATAGGAGATCTAAAATTAATTTATATATCCACTTTTGTTGTTAGAATTGAATGATTAGATGAAATTTGTAATACATAAAGGAAACAGATTTGAAACTGATGTAACAGAAGCAGCTTATTCAAAACAATTGTTAATGGGAGCAAATACAATTTTATGTCATCGTAAGTGTATAGAACAAAGGAAGATTTCATATAATAAAACATTAATTCTAAGTTATAAAATATTCAACTAGAAAGAAAGTCCAGGTATAATGATTGATGAATCCTATTTAATGATGAATGCTGTAACCAGATAAAATAGTCATAGTTTAGTAATAAATAAATAGCTGCATAAATAATCATAAATACATAAATTTTCCATATTATCAACTTTGTCAATGCCTAACTATTTCAAATTAAAGAATATACTAGCCATTAGCAAAGTTAGTATTATTAGTAAGTTCATAAACTAGACTTGAAATTAAGTATCTAATGATAACTAAGAAATTCCCTTCTGTCTTTTGAGTCCACTATACAATAAAAAGACTATAGTTTTGAACATATTGTGGGAATTAGACTTGTAAACATTTGATATTTAAATAATATAGCATATAATCAAATGACACACAGTAAACTCAATGAAGCATTCCAAATATAGAAGCATCACACTTACTAAAATACACATATTTATCCAATTTCATTTCTGGCATGTTTAGATAATAAAATTGCTCAGTGGATAAGCATAACAGAACAAAGTACACTAGATGTAAAGCAACATTATTTCCACTGCGTAAAGAGTTTCATATTTAACTAGCAATAGGACATTTGAAGAACTATTATAAATCAGCAGTCACAGATTTCCTCAATATCAATATCCATTAATACAAGGATAATAAAGTTAGTAAAGTACTGGTTCACCAAGTTATGAATAATATTACTAACATTCTTTTTGGGTAGTGATTACCAGCGCAGTCAATCCCAAATCAAAATTCTGTATTAGTTCCATTGTACTATACGCAGAGAAAATGTCTTAAGTTATTGAATACATGTAGTCAGTACTAGTGTTATGAATTTACCCAAATCAAAAAGATATGAAGTAAATAAAAATCTGCCTAAGCAGCAGAGACCTCCAAAGCAGACACCCAAGCAACCGCTACCCCAAAACAAAACACATGCAACACATAGCTCACAAAGCCAGTGTGCCGAACAGTCACAGCCCTTAAGGCTAAACAACACACCTGATACACTTGTAATAGGTGACTCTATCGCCAGGCACACTGACGTCCTGCTCACCAGGCTGAACAAGGAGAAGGTCACAGTGAGCTGCCTGTCGGGCGCTAGGATCCGCCACATAACACAAGCACTCAGGTCACTCCAAGGCAAGTACAAATATGACTCAGTCATTGTCCATGCTGGTGTGAATGACCTGAGACATACCTCCCTGGACTACATGAAAAGAGACATAGAGGAGCTCTCTGAGCATGTAGCCCAGGCCGGTATGACCCTGACCTTGAGTAGCATCTTACCCTCACCAAGAATGATGCCACAATATGAAGACAAGATGATCAATTTCAACAATTGGCTTAAGTGTTGGTATCATTCAAAGGGGATCCAATGCCTGTCAGCCTGGGATGACATGCTCGACAAGCCACGATGCTTCGCTAGGGACGGCTTGCACCTGTCACCCTGGGCTTTGGATATTTGCAAAGGCTCTTGCTACCCCATAGTGCCTATTTTAGGCAAGGCTCAAAAGACAAACCCACCTCCATAGGTATCACAAGGGATAAGAAACTAAGAGTAATGCTACTCAACGCCAGAAGTCTAAACCTCAAGATGCATGCATTCGAAACTCTCCTTAGCATGGAGAACATCGATATCTGTGCAGTAACAGAAACCTGGTTCAAGGCTCCCGAGAGCACCCCAGCACTACCAGGTTATACCTCATACCATGCTTTTCGGCCCCAAAACTTGGACCGAACCACAAAAGGAGGGGGAGTATCAATATTCGTCAAAGATACCCACACCTCCAGGTTGGTGGCACAGCACGAAGCATCAGAGACTATCCATGTGCAACTAACTGTGGGTAAAACTGCCTTCCAGTTTATAGCCTGCTACAGACCACCCTCCCAAACACAGGAACCCCACTTGGCCTTCCTGAGAATGCTGGAAAATATGAAGGTCTCTCCAAACACAATTATATTGGGTGACTTCAACTACCCAAACATAGACTGGGAGCATTACTCTAGCTCCAACACCCTAGCCCAAAGGTTCCTAGAATTTATAAACTCAAATGCTATGGAACAACTTGTTACCACTCCCACAAGAGGGGAAAACATACTGGACCTGATCATCACCAACATGGGGACACTATGCTCCAGACCAGAAGTGTATCCCTCACTGGTAAGATCAGACCATAAACTAATCTCAATGGATATTCACATCCCGACCCCACCCCCTGCCCAGAATACCACAGTGAAAAACTTCTCTAAAGCAATTTCACACGCCTCAAAACCGAGGAATCCTTCAAAGCCCCGGCCTGTGGAAAATACGGCCCAGACCACAGAATCCTTTATAAACGCATTCTATGAACACCTTCAGGAATGCATGGATCATGCAATCCCAAATAAAACCAAGACCCAATCCTCCAAAGGCAGGCGTCCTGTCTGGTGGACCCCAGCCATAAACAAACTATACAACAGAAGGAGGAAGCTACTACATGATAAAGCAAAATCCCAAAAAGGGAAGGCATCTCTGATCAGTAGTAGCAAAAAACTACGGGCACTCATAAAATCGTCTAAGGCCAGCTTCGAGAGAAAAATTGCACAGGACACTAAGGATAATCACAAGGCTTTCTTTGGTTATGTTAGGAACCTGGGTGGGAATTCCCAGATATGCTCAGAATTAGTCCAAAATGACAAAAAATACACTGAGCCCACAGACATTGCCAACATCCTAGCTGACAGGTTCAGTGCAAACTTCTCCCCCTCTCCCACCAAAAGGGCAAATATCTATCCCAACAGAGTGCTGCCCCTGACATCTCAGATGCTCAGGTAAGAGCCGCCCTCTCCAAAGCAAAAACACAGCATCAATGGGACCAGATGGTGTCCCGGCTGCCCTACATGAACTCCAAGAAGAGCTAAACCCAAACATAAAACTACTGTTCAATCTTAGCCTTACTACAGGATATGTACCCAAAGAGTGGCATACAGCAACAGTGGTCCCTCTCCACAAAGGTGGTGCCTCAACGGATCCTGGAAACTATCGCCCCATAAGCCTGACTAGCTTGGTCTGCAAAGCTATGGAAAGGATCATCATGGACCTCATAAATAAAGATATTGGGGACCTACAGACACTGGATCCTACCCAGTTTGGCTTTGTTAAGGGCAGATCCTGCCTCTTAAACCTGGTCGATTTCTTTGAAACAGTCACCAAGGCCATTGACGAGGGAAGGTGGTCCACACAGCCTACCTGGACCTCGCAAAAGCCTTCGATACAATACCCCACTTGGGCATTATAGATAAGCTCACCAGCTTAAATATAAACCCCTATGTCACTAGATGGGTTGCAAACTGGCTCAAGGACAGAACCCACATGGTTAGAATTGCTGGAGCCATGTCAGACTCCAAACCAGTTACAAGTGGCGTCCCACAAGGCTCAGTCCTGGGACCTCTCTTGTTCGGTATATATTTCTCGGCGGTACAGGCCAACACGGAAGGACTGTGGCTGACCAAGTTTGCAGATGACTGCAAACTGGGCGCCATAATCAACTCTCCAGCCGACACAAGCATCCTCCAAAATGGCCTCATAGAAACAGACAACTGGTGCCAGAGCCATGGCCTCAAGCTAAACGCCAAAAAGTGTATAGTCATCCCCTTTGGCAAAAACAAAGTGCCCACAAATTACCACATAGGTGGTAATCCATTAAGTACAGAAGAAGTCATTACGGACCTGGGGACCCAAGTTGATAGCAATCTCTCATTTGACAACCACGTGGCCAAAGTGGTTAGAAAAACATTTTATATAGCCCACCTAATCATGAAGGGATTCACATCTAGATCAGGGAGGTCATCGTGCCTCTTTACTCATCCCTCATCAGGCCCATAATTGAGTACAATGCCCCTTTTGGGATGTACCTTACCAGACACCTGCAGCAAATGGAAAGACCCCAAAAGTACCTCACCAAGAGGATCAAAGGGCTCAAACAGATGCCATATGCTGCCCGGTTAAAGAAACTCCAGCTCTACTCAGTGGCATACCGCCTGCTCAGAGGCGATCTGTGCCTGACGTATAAAGCCATGTCCAACCCGGAATTAATGGACATGCTGCACCTCAGAAAATCCTAATCCCATCGAGCTATGCGCTCGAGAGACTTGAACCTCAGCACTGAAATAAATAGGACATGCTGGAGGGACAGATTCATAACCCAGAGGCTCCCTTCACTCTGGAATAAAATCCCAGTCCAGGTTAGGCAGAGTCCCACATTGACTCTCTTCAAGAGGAATCTTGATGAGTGGATGGGAGATCGTAGGTTTACCACGGCTATCACTTCTGTGTCACTGTTAGACAGAGGCACAGTATACTAACCTCAAAAAAGGCATAGCAAAATTAATTTAAAATGGGTGGCGAAAGCCAAACACACTCTGGCTAGGCTTATAAATGCCCTAGGGCAGATAGCCTAGTATGAACCTATGAACCTATGAACCTATTGTTTCTAATTGAAAGTATAAGCATCTTATTCCAGAATTATGGCAATTTATATTCTTTAGAATGTCATATTTCTACTGAGTTGTTATGCATATCTTTATTATTTATTGTCAGCTTAATGGTAAATATTTTTAAAACCCATTTCAAATTTGCTAAACATAACCCATAGAGAAATCTGGATCAGAAATTTAACTAAACAGATAGCTTATATTATATGTTTGCAAATTAAAACTAAGAATCAATACTTGCAGGTTAATTTCTGCCTACTATGCATTTAATCTTGTCTATAGTTTTAAATAAATAGAAAGCAAAATACTAATTTATCCATTAATTATCTGCTTTAGTTAATTTAGACCGTCTCCTGTCACTTCCTACACTAAATGCTTTGTTGTTTCATAGGATGTCTATTGTAAGAATAACTGTGATCGCTGCTGGTGAAGTGAATACCACACACACTTAAGATACGGGATAACATTAAAGACTCACCAGCCTCACTTGCTTACAAATTAGGCATATAGTACTAGCTATAGAGAACCTAAACTGATGACATAAAAACTATATATAAAGACGTTACTGAGGTGCAAAACTAATGTAAACTGAGAACAAAAATCTGTTGTGAAAACAGCTGTATGCAGGGTGCTAGAAGTTAGTGGCATTACAATAACTTAGCAGGAATTAGCAGCTTTATACATAGCCAAAAAAATTGAGTGCAAATTTAAAAATAAATGGAGACACTTCATCTATTAAACCTGACAGGATAGGAGACTGAGTTAACATACATGTTCTGAATGGTACAAGTTTATAGCTTTCAAATGTAGAATGACATTGATCTTAAGTCACTACTATCATGACAAGTTAAGAGGCTCAACTAAAATCCAAAACAAAATCTGCGTTAGTTGAGAGGTATAGGTAGGAGCAGATCAACTATTTCGAATGGACATTCACACAACAGTTGAACCGCACAACTAAAAAGCAATAAAACGCCAGAACAGCGACCAGCTATCCTATATTCTGCACTCATGCGCACCAATTTGAGCAGATTTCCAGCTCTAAAGCTTCCATCTCCAAGACAAGGGACATTGGCTGTTTAAACGGAAGATGCTCTAGAATTGAGTACCCCAAGAACCACTAAAAGCCTACCTGTAAGCACCACACACATCTGCATTCACTCATAGCAAGCCACTACACAACACATAATGCATGACTGCCATCCCACCACTGCAGGAAACCTGGGCAATCTAAACAAAATGGAGGGACAAAGACCCCAAATCAGATCCCTGACTATTGTTCTGAAAAAATTAATGAAAGGGTTAATTTAATAACTTACACTCACTGCACACTCCTCAACCATCCACATTCCCACAGAAACCAGACAAACTCTGCAGCACGCCAATATCTCTCCCCCTCAAAACAACTGCCCCATGCAACAGTCATGCGATCACTGCAAGCACTCACTAGTGCATTGGATCCGTTGCCTCGGCAACGAAAAAGCAACCAAAATAAGTGTCAACAATGTATTAGACTACATAACAGCAGATCTGCAACTACATCAAGAGTTCTCCAGTGCCCCAACAAGGACAAACCTGTTCACATATTTCACCATCCCAGGCAATCACGAAACACAGCCATCCAGTAAACTAACCTGTCAAATCCCATAATGGGCACTGTTCACCACGAATCTTCAAGGAGCTTCAGCCCTCCCCACAGCTTCATTCGCGCAGTTGACAGATATAATTGCAAAAACATGCATCGTACAACATAGAGTCTATTCTCATCTAGCATATTTACAGAACCTTCTTTATTGTATCTCTAAATTCACAAACTAGCCTAGCCAAACATACATCCTTAAACTAAACAGTGCATGACTCAACAGTAAAGCGACGGTGTAAATCGGTACAGTGCACTCACTGATGTATAACATGAACTGATCTAGACAGGCACCCTCCTAAAAACTGAAACATTTTCTAACCATAGAAGACATTAATATTTAGTAAATAAATAATATGAACGAAAAAATATCTCAACTAAACAGACTATTTAATCAATCAGAAAAGACAAGTGAAGTCAGAGAATGTGAGATGAAAGCTCTTGTCAGTAACAACTATAAAGCTGCATATACTTATGCGGCATAAATGTGTGGGATAGATAGTACACGAGTTATTTTGATAATAGGTGAGGTTAATTTAGTTTAATCTACCTATAACTGTGTGTAAAACACATTTAATTCTTCATATTCCTATCTTTTAGGATGAGAGCTTCCATGTTAATTATGTAGATTCTATTTTAGAGGAGAGACAACATTTGTTAGCTCGAGGCTAATTTAAACAAGAGTGACAGTAAACAGTCATAATGGAATGTTAGAATGCTAAAATTGAGTAGAATAGTAACTAAAGTCTAAATTATAAAATATTGTAATATATGTTTTTAAAAATCAAAAAACATTTCAAATTATGAATTGTATAAATGCATACAGCATACGTTTAATTGCTGCTAATGAAGCAAAAATCAAGGGTGTCACTTGAACAAGCTATTATTATTATATGGGTTCTTAGTAAGTAGCTATATTAAGGACCATTAGAGAAGTCTAAACACATGAAATATAAGATGTAATCATAGTAAGGTTCAATCAGAAAATGTAAGAAAACATTCTTATAGGTGTATGTTAGGTAAAAATACATACTTTTTTGAATGATTAGAAGTGAAATCAAGTCCTAGTTGATGCTTTGAGAGAAGTAGTGACTCCAGAGTTTCTAGGATCAGTTTTCAGTTTCTTCTTTCTCATATCAGTCCAGTTATTGTTTTCAGAGGTTCTTTTTAAAGTGGAGGAAGATGACAAATCCATGTCTTCTGGAATTGCAGTTATGTTGTTGTTTCTGTGAAAGTTATAGCTTCTTCAACATTGTTGAATGTTCTTATGTCATTTGAATAAAGGATTCTGATTCTTGCAGGGAAAGCAAGTTGTGCCTTTATTTTATTTTGTTTCAAAAATCTCACAAAATGCCAGTTTTTTTTCCTTAGTTCCAAGACTCTTAAAGAATAGTCATTGTCAAATCTAATTTGACTCTTATTATATGTCAATGGATGACCTCTCCAGGAAGATTTGAGAACAAGCTCTTTGTTTAAATAAGACAAGAATTTCACAATAATAGATCTAGAAGGCATATTGGAAGAAGAAGGAATAGGTTTCCCTATAGCTCCGTGTGCTCTTTCTATACCATTTGATAGACCTTTCTTTAGGTCTAATATGTCTGGAAGCCAAAAGTTAAGAAATAAAAGAATGTCCTCACCTTCTGTTTTTTTCTGGAAGACCAAAAATTCTAATGCTATTTCTCCTTTCTCTGTTCTCTAAATCATCTATTTTACTGATTAGCCAGGTATTCTGCTGTAAAAGAGATTCACAATGAGTTTCATCTTTCTTAAGTCTCTCATCTATGTCACTTAGAGAAGTTTCCATATCCAATACTTTTGATTGTTGCTGCTGCAAGATTTCATTAAGGACATCAGTCTGTTTCTGACAGTTGACTTTTAGATTTTCAAGGTTGTCTGTAAATCTGTCCATTTTGAGAGATAGTTCACGTAGTGTAGCAGACATCAGTTGAGTTTCCTTTTCAGTGAAGTTTCAGAATGTGAAGACTTAGAGTTGCTCATTTCTGTATTGAAGAAGTTATCTCCAGTTTATTTGACAGGAAAATTTCAATAAAAATGCATAACATTTGGTATTGTTATAGTATTGAGGTTCCTTAATAAGAATTTGCTACTTTTGAAAAATAAAAATGATTATTTTCCTGAATTCTGGTACTAGATTGTGGAGCTCATAAAAGTTGCTGTTACCAGTTAGCCATCTAGGCTCCGCCCCGAAAGTTAATTATCTTGATGTCACTATTCACAAGGACTGGTCTATCAAAACATGTGTGTCTACACTGTATAGGATACCAACATACTCAAACACTTTGCTAGACTTTAACAATTGCCACCCCCCCCCCACATCAAAAAAAGTCTCTAGTTAAGGGCCAATGTGTCCAGTTAGCTAGGATGGTGTCTGACAATAATTTATTCCTTGAACAATGTAATATCTTGAAGAGAATGTTGGGAAAAAGAGGTTACCCAGATGTATTTGTTTGCAGGATTTTTTTGTGAAATAAAAATAAAAATAAATTATGTTATTTATGTACCTATTACTGGTACTTTTGTGGCTAGCACTGAATTAAGAGGTATATCTTAGAAGAAAGCTAATGATGGTCAGAATATGTCATGCACTGTACCATTTAACCAAGACTTTTATTCTATTAGTGGTATAATAAGGAGAAATTGGGATTTTTTTCAGAGTTGACCCAGACTATGTAAAAGTTGTTGAAGAAAAAGCAAATATATACAAAAAAGAAAGCAGCTTTAAACAGCTGCTTGAAAGGGTAGAGAAAAAGAAAAACTACAAAGATGGAAAAATGTCTAAGTGTGGGGCTTGTGCCCAAGGCATTAATATTTTGGTGTGTAAAAAAGCAAACATTGGGGGAGACACCGTGGGGTAAATGTCCCTGGAAGATTCTATTGTTACTCTAAGGGAGTGGTATACGCTGTTTTATGTCAGACATGTAATTGTTTTTACATAGGAAAAACTGTAAGGGCTCTGAAAGATCGAATATACCAGTACTTGTATGACATCAAAAAATGCACACCAAAAATGCATTATTTAGAACAAAGAGCATGTATTTCAATTCTGTATTATTGATCAATATGATTTGGGTCCTAGGGGAGCACCCAAATCAGATTATTGAATATCTTGAATTACAGTGGATTTTACGAAGTAATGCTGTAACACATCCGGGTCTTAATGACCATGTTTGTCTAAGTAGTTTCCTAAGACTAAAAGCTTGTTACATCTTTTAACTTTTTATATGCAAAAAGAAATGGTTGTGCACCAGTATTGTAAGAGTTAAATTTACCTTGGTGGGGAACTTTTAATTAATGTGATTTTATGATAGGTTAATTTGACTGTGTGGGGTTGTACTTTCAAGTTTTATAGTATTTAAACATGTTTGTAGACTGTTTCAGTATTCTGATGAAGTCTGAGATACATGGACAAAAGCGCTCAAGTTTTTGAATAAAAAGTGTGAGGCTATGGGGGTTTCTTCATTTTGTCCCTGGTTGTTGTTCTGTGGATTTTTTGGTATCCACTGGGATGGGCTCCCCTCTGTTGGCTCTGGGTCTGAGTTGAGGCTGGCACAGCTCGATGATTTGCTGCAGTATGTCTCTGTCCACCCTGTAGCTTTCTACTATCTCCAGACCATATAGCCCCTGGTAAGTTACACTGGGTCTAAACACTCTTCTCCTCCTCCTCGGTTTCTAGCGGTTGTCAGAATTATCCTCCTCACCACCCTCAGCCTCTAGCACATAATGATGGATCAAAGCAATGGCAGCCCCCTAACATTTTTCCGGTTAAAATTCCCCCGCATGTGTACACCAATGGTGTAGAGTTTGTGGGAAAAACAATAGTTTATACTGCTGTGCTGCAGATGCTGCTTGTATGATTGGCTGACTATGATGCATTCCACCTGCTAGCTATGTAATTTGTACTTGATTGCTTTTATTCTAGTTCCCTTTTTTCTACCTTTTTTCCTTTCCCATTTCCTCTGCTTTTAAGCTGAAGGCATGCCATGCAAACCTAGTGCCCAAATGCAAACAGTCCCACTATTTCCAGGGTTTTTTTTTGTTTTGTTTTAGACCTGGTGCGTGCAGCGCAAACCCATTTAGCTAATTTAAACACTGAGAAATGGCCCTCCCTGTATACGAAAATGCTCTTCATTTCATGGAATAAGTCAGTACAGCCTCAGATGGGTCCCCTTCACATGATCAGCATTCAAAAATGTCAAAAACAATATGGCCGAGACCATATGATTGACATTTGAAATGCCGACCATGCGGAACCGGCATTTTCATACAGTGCGGGATGGAAAGATTTCCATCGTCCGCACTGTAGTGTGATCTCAGAGTTGGTATATTTAAGTTACGGGGGGTTTGGGGGGGTCAAACCCCCCATGGGGGGTGCATGGGGCCTTGCCCCCCTGCTAGCAGTGTTAAGCTAAGAGTCTTTGTTTTTTTTTTGTGTTTGTTTTTTTTTGTTTTGTACATGTTCAACATTTCTAATGTCAATCATATGGTCTTGGCCATATGGTTTTTGACATTTTGGAATGTCGACCATGTAAATTTGACCCCCTCACACCCCCTTGCTTAGCTGTGCTTAGATAAGCTTATCTGGGGGCATGAAGCTCCAATGTGCTTACACCATGCATGACACACCCTTTTCATGTCTGCTGCTCCTCCTGCTTACATGATCGTGTTATAGCACCTGCACAGTTAGGTGCAATTTGGCACTTAGAATATTTTTGCAATTCAGTAAATTTCCTCTAATTTGCATACCCCACTGCCTTAGTCCCTAGTTACTGCACTACACCAGAACCTTTCCCCTTAGCAACCACTGTACCCTGGTATTGTTTTTATTCTGCCTGCTATAGACTATAATGGCAAAATGCAGATTTCCCTTAAAATTGTGTTTTCACATTTTTATTTCATCCCGATCCCATTTGCACTCTGAGCGGCCAAAAAAATGTTTTATTTTTAGAAAAATGAAGCACTTTCCCATGCCAATGGCCATATATTTGGCCATTGGCATGCCTAAAGATTGCAATACATGCTTTTATTTGAGCTGTCATGCCTCCGTTTTAATTTTTGCAGAAATGTATTCAGCTAGTAGCCGAATGTATTTCTGCAACTAACAGTATTCTTTCAGGGATGCCTGCCTGCTTGCTGAATCACTAATTCACCTCATTTGCATGGTTTTCACCAGCAAATGAGGTAACTAGCATTATGCAGTGGTGTCCATGCAGGAATAGTGTAGGCAGGCTCATGCACGTCAGAACAGTAGTTTACTGGATCACTCGGCGGCCATATTTTGTGCAGGAATGGCTACACTGTTCTATATGGAGATTTCAATTTATCGAATCCCAGGGTTTGAGTATTGTCTTGTTGTTATTTTAGGATAGTTGCTATACAGATGACAGTGGAGTCATGTGCATATTGTGTGATGGAAGCAAGTTTAGTAGCTTTGTGTAGGTTATTGGTCAGAACTGTGAAAAAAAGAGGCCCAAGCCTTTTTGAACACTTACTGTAATGGGAAGTGGGGCAGAGAGATCATCGTACCATTTGACTGATTGATAGCAGTCAGATAGGTAATTTTGGAACAAAATGAGAGTGCTTCTAGATATGTCAAGTGGTGCAAGCTCATGTAGGAGTTGTTCATGGGACACTGTGTCAAATGCCTTTGACATGTAGAGAAGTATTGATGCAACCATTTGGCCATTGTTTTTTAGTTAGTTGACAGTACTTTTAAATTTGAGCAGTGCAGTGCTGCTACTATGGCCTGGTTGAAATCCGTGTTGTGCATGTGAAAGGAGCTTGTTAGATAGTAGGTGTTGCATCAGTTGAGAGTGGATGCACTTTTCTAAGATTTTAAAAAGACGGGATAATATAGATATTGGCCTATAGTTAGATAGTTCTAGTGACGAGCCTCTTTTGTGGAGTGGGATTACGTAGGTGGTTTTCCAGATTTTAGGTACATACTGATCGGTGATAGGTCTATTGATCAGTATTGAAACTGGATATTTTCTTGCATCAGCTGCTAATTTGAGGTAGTCATTTGGCAGCTTGTCTGTAGCAAGGATTATGGGTTTCCATTGGCTTAGCAATTTATTGCATGTGTTTGGGACGGGTTTGAGAGAGAGACAGAGAGAGAGAGAGGTGAATCACTGATAGTAGGGATGGTGATTTGTTGAAGGCTATTTTTGTTTTCTTATGAGTGAGAGGATGGAGTTTATGAAAAATGAGTTAAAGTGGGATGCTATGCTTTTTCTGTGTTTTTGATATTTGGGGATGGGGTAGCGGTGTGGTCTGGATGGATAAGCCGATTGATGGAGGCCCAGAATTTTTGTGGGATGTGTTGATGATTGGACTGAATGTTTGCATAGTATAGTTTTTTACCAACTCTGATTTGCTTTTTGCAGACATTTCTTAGGTGGTGGTAGGTGTCTAGGAAAAGTTTTTGTTTGTTGATTATATGTTGATACAAGAGTTTCTCTCTTTGTTTTGTAACTGTTTTGTTTCTTTAGAGAGCCATGGACAGTTGTTAGTGTTTTTTCTTGTGTGTCTTATCGGAGCAAGTGTGTTTAGAACATCAAGAAGGTTAGCAGGTGGTCACTTAAGCTATCATGTAGATATCCTGAAAGTTGGATTAGAGAGGGTTTGTTAGTCAGGGTGCAGTCAAGAATGGATTGTTTGCTGCTTGTTTTGTCAATTCTAGTGGGTGAATGAATCAATTGGGTGAAATCACGTAGATTGATATGATTTCAAGGGTTATCTGATGAGGAGGTTTCAGTATTGAAATCACCAACTAATATAGTTTCCTGGCTAAATGTGGCTGAGGCCCATGAGAGAAGGTTTTCTATTGTGGAGGGGTTATTTGGTGGTATGTTTACAGCTAGTAAGACAATATGTTTGCTGTTATTGATTTTTAGATGTGATGCTAAGAGTTATGTATTATCAATATCTGTGATGTTTACCTGCAGTTTTTCAAAATGAAGTGCATCTTTATATAGAAATTGCTACTCCTCCACCTCATGTTGTTGTCCCTGCTTGTCTGAGGATATTGTAGCCATGGGAATGATTTCATTATTGTTGATTTTGGGTTTAAGCCAGGTTTCAGTTAGTACAGCAATAGGGTGGCATGGAGTTCATGTATTTTGTTTAAGAGACTTCTGAGGTTTATATTTATGAGGAGGATGTCAGAGCTCTTTTTGGATATACTGGATAGTAGAGGCGAAGTTTGATTTATTGTTGGTTTGGGGAAGTTGTGTGTGATGGCTGTGTTTTGTTGGGTGAAAGTAGGGACAGGGATGGGGTGTAAGTCTCCACATAAATAAAGATTAGATTTTTTACTTGTACTTGGGGGAAATCTTTGGGAGTTGTAGGTGGTTGTTTAGGTGGTATTAATGAGGGGTTAGCATGGTGGAGGTATGCATATAGGAATAGTGCAGTGGTTGTGGAGTTGTAAATGTGGGCTGCTATGTTGAAGTGAGAGAGGTCAGACAGAGGCGGGTTTGTTGAAGTGTAGGTAGGGGGATTTTAAGTAGATTATGGGAGAGTTGTTAGGAAGAGAGCAGTTAATAATGGGATGAATAGTATGCACTGAGAAACATCTCTGAATATTGGGTTTTAGGAGGGGAGTTAGTGGAGGAGGGAGTGGTGGCATGAGTAGTGATGTGATGAGAAAAGGATGTAGTTGAGGCTTTGAAAAGCTGGGGAAGGAACTGATGGGGCTTGGGATAATAATATACAATTACGAGGTGAGAGGAGCTGATTAGTTACCGACTTGTGATGTGGAGGACAGTGATAGGTTGAAGATATGGTTTGGTTAGGATAATTGGGAGGACGTGGATATGTGGGATGGTGTGAGGGTAGGGCAGCAGAGTGGGCACGTGTGAGTTGTACACAGAAAACTATCAGCAGCCTTAAAATGGTTTGGAGGAATACAGAACTGTTGTGAAGGTGTAGAAAAAAAGCATGTTCTGCACAGAATTAAGCTATGGCAAACTACACTTCTTTATCAGGTATATAGTAATGTTTGTTTTTCTTTTCAGTTTAAACGTGTTATTTCAATCTCTAAGTTGTGGAGCTAGCATAACAAAAATAATATGGGCTGTGAGAGGTACTCATAAAAAAGAACCTTAGGTTTGTGAAAAATTACCTTATGTATGGGAACTCCACCTGATGAGACAAGCAGCTATACCAAGGAGATTTTAAAAATGGCTCCTGTAGCTTACGAAAGCTAGGCTAGGGTATAATTGGTCTTGTGGGGGTGGACACAATAGACCAGAAAAGTGGTGGCAGTATGATGAAAAGGGCTGGTCTTGATTTCACAGATGTGCAAGTCTACAGAAACAATCATGAAAAGCAGTAGGTACTTTGCACTTTCTTATTTTGCATAACTTCCTTACTGAAATAAAACAAACCACTTTTACCAAGGGGTATGTGGGGATTAGGAAGTCCAGAATTTATAAGTGAAAGGGTTTAGTAGTAATAGTAGAAAACCAGCAGGGCTTTCAAATAGTTAAACAGAATGCAAAATGAGACTGCTGTTAGGAAGTACAGGATTAGGTGGGGGGGGGGGGGTCTGTGGTGGAGTGCATTAGTTAAAAAAAAACAGAAATTAAACAAGTGCTAGCAATTAACAATTTTGCCCAAAGAATAAAACATATTTTGTGTATCTTGAAAATAATACTGATCCCGAGGTTGCCAAGTTCTGTTAAAGAGTGCCGCAGGCCAGTAGTTTGAGCTTGGCTTGGGGGGGATCCAGGGAAAAGTAGATTAAAAGAAGGAGCTGGGAAGAAAAATAAGTAATATTAATGCAATATACTGTATTTGTTAATAAGAAAAAAAATGCAATAGGTAAAAAGATGCAAACAGAGAAGTAGAGAAAAAAAACATAACTACTAGGTAATCTATACACAGATAAAAGTGATGATGTAAAATTTAAGACAAGTTTGGCAGTTAACACATTCAACAGATTAATGCAGTTGTAAATATATCAGAGGGTGTAATCTAACATGTACAAACTAAGCACATATTTACCAGCACAATACTGTACTTGTTATAAGTAGAGAAGTGCAACATGGACTGCTAAGATTTTAAAAACAGATGTAGGACTACTGATAAAAATTACACTACAGGTATGTCAAGTGGTATAGCACACATTCTAAAACAAATATGTGAGGAACAGTACACACTGTCTAGGAAGGTTCTTTTAAAAGTGCAATAATAAAGTAAACAGCAAAGAAATAATATTCCAACAATAACACAGCTCTAACAAATCTATAGTCTAGTAAGTACAGTACCTGGGCCACACTAATGCTAAGGTTAGGTAAATAGTTTCAAGAGCAGATAGAGGTACTGCAAATACTGTCTCCCTTAAAAGATATGTCCAGCTTCATTACACTTTACAAAGGTGTAAATCAACATCAATAATTTTTCCAAATGAAGAGAAATGAATATGAAAAATAACCTTCGCTATGAGCACTCCATCCAACAAGACAAGCAACTACACCAAGGGGATTTTTTAAAATGGCTCCTTTTGCTTAAGAAAGTTAGGTTAGGCTGTAATTTGTCCTGAGGGGGAGGACAGAATGGACCAGAAAAGTGGTGGGTAGCCAATATTATGATGAAAAGGGCTGGCCCTGATTAGGCTGTAATTGTTCTTGAGCTGGAGGGGGTGATTAGAATACATAAGAAAAGTGTAGGGTAGCCAATAATATGATGAAAAGGGCTGGCCCTGATTTCACAGATGTGCAAGTCTATAGAAATAATCAGGGAGGGCAGTAGGTACTCTGTACTTGCTTGTTTTGTATACCTTCCTTACTGAAATAAAATAATCCACTATTACAAGGAGTATATGGGAATTAGGAAGACCAGAATTTATAAGTGAAATGGTTTAGTAGTAGTAGAAAAACAGCAGGGCTTGAAAATAGTTAAACAGCATGCAAAGGGAAATTGCTGATAGGAAGTACAAGATTGGGGGCAGTCAAGCTAACGTCTGTGGTGGAGTTCTTTAGCTAAAAAAAAATAAAAAAATAAAAAAAATAAAAAATAAACAAGGGCTAGCAATTAACAATTTTGTCCAGATGATAAAACATACTTTCTGTATATTTTGAAAATAACACTGATCCTAGGTTGCCCGGTTTTGTTATAGATCACCACAGGTCAGTAGTTCAAGCTTGGCTTGGGGGGGGGGGCTGGGAAGAAAAATAATAACACAGTATACTGCATTTGTTAATAAGAAAAAAATGCAATAGGTACAAAGGTGCTAACAGAGGAGTAGAGAATAAAAATAACTAGGTAATCTATACACAGATAAAAGCCTCAGTTTGTGATGATATAACATTTAAGACACATTTTGGCAGTTAACCCATTCAACAGATTAATGCAGTTGCAAATATATCAGAGGGTGTAAATAGATAACATGTACAGAACAAAGCACATATTAGCCAGCACAATATTGCACTTGTTATAAGTAGATAAGTGCAACATGGACTGCTAAGATTTTAAATAAGATGTAGGAATACTGATATAAATTACACTATAGGTATGTCAAGTGATATAACACACATTCTAAACCAATAGGTGAGGAATAGTGCACACTAATGTCTGGGCAACCTCTTTTAAAAACAATAATAAAGTGAGCAGCAAAGAAATCATTTTCCAACAATAACAATGCTCTATACCAAGTCTATACTAAGTGCAGTGTTTGTGCTGCACTAATGCTAAGGCTAGGTAAATAGTTTCAAGAGCACATGGAGGTACTGCAAATACTGTCTCCCTTAAAAATAGATGTTGCTCTTCATTATGCTTTACAAAGGTGTACATCAGCATCAATACATTTTCCAAATTAAAATAAACAAATGTGAAAAATAACTTGGGTATGAGCACTCCATCCGATGAGACAAGCAGCTACACCAAGGAAATTTCAAAAATGGCTCCTGTAGCTTACAAAAGCTAAGTTAGGCTGTAATTGGTCTTGTGGGGGAAGACAGAATAGACCAGAAAAGTGTTTGATAGCCAATATCCAATAATATGTTTAAAAGGGCTGGTCCTTATTTCACAGACGTGCAAGTTTACAGAAACAATCAGGAAAAGCAGTAGGTACTTTGCACTTGCTTGTTTTGCATACCTTTCATACTGAAATAAAACAAACCACTTTTACCAAGGGGTATGTGGGGATTAGGAAGTCCAGAATTTATAAGTGAAAGGGTTTAGTAGTAATAGTAGAAAACCAGCAGGGCTTTCAAATAGTTAAACAGCATATAAAGGGAAACTGCTGTTAGGAAGTACAGAAAGGGGGGGAGGGGGCAGCTAATGTCCTGAAACAATCAGGAAAAGCAGCAGGTACTTTGGTCTTACTTGTTTTGCATACTTTTCTTATGAAATAAAATAAAAAAAAACACTTTTACCAGAAGTATGTGGGATTTATAAAGAGCAGAATTTATATGAGAAAGGGTTTAGTAACAGTAGAAAAACAGCAGGGTTTTCAAATAGTTAAACATCATGCAAAGGGACACTGCCGGTATGAAGTACAGGATGGGGGGGGGGGGCAAGGTAATGTCCTTGTGGTTTAGTACTTTAGTTAAAAAACAAAAACAAAAAATAAAACACTGCAGGCCAGTTCGAGCTTGGCTTGGGGGTATCCAGGAACATGTAGATTAAAAGGGGAAGTTTCTTAATATTTTGAAAATAACACTGATCCCAAGGTTGCCCGCTTCTGTTAAAGAGTGCCACAGGCCAGGAGATTGACTTTCGCTTGGGGGCTATCCAGGGAAAGGTAGACTTAAATGAGAAGCTTAGTCACACGGGCATCCACCCGATAAGACAAGCTGCTACACCAAGGGGATTTTAAAAAAATAATAAGGTCTATAATGATTATTTACATGGCCTTGCAGATGAGGTATTGAAGCTTATGGACCTGTAATTCCCAGAGTTGTTTGATGGTTCCCCTTTGTGCAGAGGAATAACTGTTGCTGTCCTCCATTCTGCTGGAACTGAGTCAGTTCACAGGCTGTGGTCAAACACAGATCCAAGTGGGTCTGCTAGGTCATGTTTTAAGTTGATTAAAAGGCAACCTCTGATGTTGTCCAGTCCCATTGATGCCATGTTTTTGGCCTTGGAGAGCTCTGACATGACCTGCTGTCTTGAGATAATAGGCTGAGAAATGGTGGCAGGCATACTTTGCAGGATGACTGGAGGGGACAGCGGGGTAGAGTTTGCTCCAAATCTGTCAGCTAGCACGTTGGCTATTGCCTTTAAGTATGGGTGGTGCCAACACCAACCAGTCCAACAAATAGCTGGGTATTTCCCTTTAGATTTTGGACACAGTTAAAGAATGCCTTTTGATTATCCTTAGCTAAAGAGGCTATTTTTTGCTCCATAATTAGCTTTGGAGGACTTGCTAAGATCTCTGATCTGTTTGTTTAAGCTAGAGAAGGATCTGTTCCTCTGCTGAGCCACTTCCATCTTATTCTTGGACATTAGTTTCTTTCTCTTGCTGTATAGCCTGTTTTTACTAGGGGTCCACCAGGGTGGCTTTTTTTTAGCATTACCTGGTTTTAATCTGGTTATGTACAACTGAGTCTATACAACTGGTTAAGTGGTTATAATGGGCATTGGTTTACACCTCTGCATAGTGATTCATGTTATCTACCTTCGAGTGGCTCTGGAACTCATCATATCATCACTTACTAGGATGTAATTTGTCCTGTAGTGTGAGTTGCTATGGATCCCCTTCAGAAGCATGAAGTTTCAAAACTTCAAAAGGCTGAGACCATACCTTTTTTGCTTGTTTTGTTTTTTATTAGGTTTTTGAAGTTTCAAAATGTTGATCTTATGGTCTTTGCCGTTTGAAGTTCGAAGTTTTTAAACTTTGAGCTTCTGAAGTACATCCATTGGTATATATAGTTAAGGGGTATGTGGGGTACAGGAAGGGCTTGCCTTTTTGAAACTCAAACATATGGTCTTGGCAATATGAATTTCAAGCTTCTGAAAGCATGATAATATAATATAAATCCATATATACTGGGAAAAAATGAAAGGCTGCCGGCCCAGCTAAATAGAATTTTGTAGATAATTCTATGTCATTGTAAATATTAATATAATCCACAGGCTGTTTTACAAATGTAAGAAAGCTAAATGTAAGAAAAACTGTGTTGTATATATTCTGAACTTTAAAAATATAACCACAATGCACCCTGCTGGAAGAAAGCTGATAAAGTAAAGCATTTATGACTGGTTGATCTCAAAGCTTGGAGACAGGATGTCTTGATGAAGGAATTCTTTCTATTGTTTTGAGACCAGAGTTAATTGCTGGATTTTGCATGTATAATGTTTTTTATTGCTGTGGATTCCTGGCCAGGTGCAAGCTTACGAAGAAATTTAAATTTAGAGTTTCTGGTAGTCTGGGAACCAGAGAAATGTCAAGAATGATGTAATCTAAAGTGAGTCAGCAGTGATGTATTATTAATTTAAGAGATCTGAGAGAGAAAGAGATAGCATTTTGCATTTGTCTTCGGAACTGACATCACCAGCACTTGCTTTCTCTGTATGTAAGTAGGATCTTAGACTTTATTATTTCTCTTAGAAATAGCTAGAGAATAGTAAGATTAGACTAGCTGTTTTATATATTTATGTCAGACATTCCTACAGTATTGTTTTAAAGTTCCTATGTCTGAACTCTTGACTAGCACTGTGTTGAATTGAGAAGATTTGCCTTGTGTTTTTATTATTTATTATTAAACATTTTTAAACCTTTCAACTGTGGCTGTTTTGTGTAGAGATAATTTAAGCTCTGGAGTACTGGCATGTATTTAGTGATACTGTCCAAGCCACTCCAATAGCCTTAAAAGTTTTGGTCATACTTACTATTTAGATAATAGTACTGCATGGTAAAAATGGTCACCCTTTGGGAAGGGCCTTATAGTAGCTGATAAGTAGGGGTTCTGGTGGCACTGGATTACTACCTTCTAGCCTAGGCAGAAGGGCATACCTAGTGAACCTCTACTAGCCTTACCCAGGAGTGTCTGTGTGCTTGTATATAAATCATATCTCAAAGTGTGTGTGTGTGTGTGTGTGTGTGTGTGTGTGTGTGTGTGTGTGTGTGTGTGTGTGTGTGTGTGTGTGTGAGAGTTACTTGGGCAGGGACACGAAACACTGGTTGGACAGAGGGAGTGCTGTGAGGACTTGGCTTGGAACCCTGACTAAGGACTCCACTCTATAGCTGTGCCAGTGGGCAGATCTTATTGGGGATCTGGAGAGAAGGGAAGAAACCATCCCAGACTGACTGTGATCTCTGTGTGCTCTTAAGGGAAATTGTACTTTACTGTGTGTGTACTTGTTATCCTGTAAATATGCACACCCATCACTGGTGTTAGTGGTGAAGATTGAGGGTCTTTGATTACTGGGCCAGTGCATGGGCATAACATATTAATTGTTGGGCAGTGGTGGGATATCCACATCAAGTATTAATTTTTTGATTGCGGTGAGTTAGCCACATCACATACTAATTGGTCTGTAGTGGTGTGGATAGTGAATTTCTGTAGCTTGTGGACAGTGGTCGCTGACGATGTTTTTGTACTCTAAATCAGCCAGGCAGTGAATATTCAGAGTTCAGATCATAATTGTTTTAATTCTTTTGTTAGCTTAGTTAGTCAGGGAGAGCAGGCAAGCATGTCAGCAGAGAGTTATGCCAAGCGGACAAGGTGCCAGTTGGCTGAGATGTGCCAGGCTAAGGGACTGGTCCATGGAGACCTGACTATGTCAGACATGATTGCACCTTTGGTCACAGCTGTATCAGAAAACAGCAATCAATAGGATGATCAGACTGGCCATGAAGCTGTACAACACTCAGGGAATGGACAGCTCAACCTTTCTGCAGAGGACTTAAAAATCCATCTGGAGCTAAAGAAACTTGAGTTGGAGGCCAGACATTTGTAAATGGAAGCTGAGGAGAAGGAGAGGCAGTATGAAAAGGAGATGCTGAGTCTTCTCCAGAGTCATGGAGGTAATTGGGAAGGGAGTAACCCTACCCCAGAAGCACAAAAGGTCATTAAATTTCTTACGCAGTTTATAGAGATGGATAATTTTGATAATTTCATTCATATGTTTGAGAGGATATGTAAACATGTTGGCCAAAGGCTCTGGGTATAGTTCCTGACCCCCATACTCCATGGTAAAGCTGTAAATATACTTTCAAACTGTCAGACAATGATTTCTTAAATTATGCTGCTGTTAAGAATTGTTTGCTAAAATATTTTAAGCTAACAGCTGAAAATTATAGGAAAATGTTTTGTGAGGATAGACGCAAGGCAGATGAAAGTGTGTGTGAATATGTTGCTGAACTGAGCAGTTATTTTCATAGGTGGGTGAGTAGATGTCAGGTCACCACTTTTGAAGGGCTGGCAGACCTGTTGGTGAGGGAACAAGCCCTTAGCACTTTTCCTGAGGAGATAAGTATCTGGTTAGCTGATAGACAATGTGCTACTTCAGATGAGTTGGGGAAGAAGGGAGACCTATACCTAGCAAGCAGGACATCCATGCAAAGGAAAGGGACACCCAGTGCTGCTCATGAGTCTAAAGAAACCCATGATGAGCAGCCCAGACTGCTCCAACAGAATCTGACAGTAGCACGGGAAGCCAATAGTCCAGGTACATGTCCAGGAACTAGGGTTAAATGTTTTGAATGCAACCAGTGGGGCCATGTGGCATATAGATGTCCACGGGAGCAAGGTGAGGAACAAAAGGTGAGGGAGCCAGTACGTGGGAAAGACAAAACGTCAATAGTAGGTTGTTGTGAGACAAAAGGGGTACCAAACTACCATCCTGCAGATGTCCTGATAGGGAAGTATTTTGATGAGGCAGTACCATGTGTTAATGCAGTTATACGCAGTCAGGATTTGAGACAAGCATGAAGGTCTGGTAGGCAGGGAGAGACCCAGACAGACCACATAATTGCAGCCAAAACTGGTGAGGTGGTTACTTCAGGGAGGGAGCTACTCTGTAGCAGTGAGACTGAAGTTGAACCACAGCTGCTTGTGGGCACTGATGGTCCCTTGGACAGAGTGACTGCAAAGTTGGAGGTAATAGTAGTAACCAGGCTGACAGAGAGGCACCGCTGTCAGAGGATGCCAGACTTCCTGTGGAAGGGGAGCTGGGAAAGGTTACAAAGAGAGAGTTGAGACAAGCTCAGCTCTCAGACCCTACATTGCAAGGCCTGAAGCAGGTAGCTAGTGAGGCACATGATTCTCAAGGGAAGGGGGAATCTGTATACTGGGACAAAGGGTTACTGTATAGAGAGGTGGACCCCTGATGGTGGGCTAGAACGTGACAGAATACAGCAGATATTAGTGCCTAAAGCCTACCATCTGGCACTTCTAGCCCTAGCCCATGATATTCCCTTAGAGGGTCATATGGGCATAAAACATACAAAGAGACGTATTATGCAGAACTTTTATTGACCTGGGATTTCCAGAGATGTATCAAGGTACTGCAGGATCTGTGAGCAGTGCCAAAAGATAGGCAAGGCAGGAGACAAGGTGAAAGCTCCTTTGATGACTTTGGCTGTGATTGAGGAGCCATTTCAGGGGGTAGCTATGGATATTGTGGGGCCTATGAGAATCTAAAGTTCCACAGGGAAAAATTATATCCTAGTGGTAGTAGATTATACTACAAGATACCCTGAGGCAGTGGTTTTGTCCTGCATTGAAGCAGAAAAGGTGGCAAATGCTTTGTTAGATATTTTCAGCAGGGCAGGTTTCTCAAAAGAAATACTGACTGACAGAGATGCCAGCTTCATGTCAGACCTGCTGGCTTGTCTATGGAAGTACCGTGGGGTGAAGCACAAAAAGACCACCCCCTACCATCTCCAGACTAATGGTCTTGTTGAGAGGTTAAACTCTATACTCAAGTCCATGCTACAGGCATTTACAAACCAGTTTAAGAGGGATTGGGACAAATATTTGCCCCATCTATTTGCTTACAGAGAGGTTCCCCAGGATTCCATGGGGTTTTCACCCTTTGAGCTGCTGTATGGACATAGGGTGAGGGGACCTCTAGATTTAATTTGTGATGAGTGGGAAGGTGAGTGTGAATCCCACAAGGAGTGTCTTGTGGCATATGTCCTAAATCTCAGAACAAGGTTCAGGGAACTCATGGTCTTGGAACAGGAGAACATAGCTGACAAAGGTCTGGTATGACAGGAATGCTCGAGCTAGAGAGTATGCTGTAGGGCAACAGATGGTTCTCATTCATGTCAGACACAGCAAGCTGCAGGCAACTTGGGAGGGACCCTACAAGGTGGTAAGAAAGGTAAGTGATGTTAACTACATGGTAGGACTGCCAGGCAGGAGCACAAATTGTACCATGTTAACACGATGAAACCTTACCATGATAGGGTGGCTCTTGTGCTAAGTATTTGCAATGGATTGCAGGAGGAGTCTGAGGGAGATCTGGTGACTGATCTCCTCAGTGAGGCTTGGACTGACACCTTAGTGGAAGGGGTAGCAATATCTCAGCAGCTAACCACGTTCAAGAAATGCAAGCAGTGTTACAGGAGTTTGGGGACATGTTCACTGGGAAACCAGGGTGCACCCTCTTGGTGCAGCACCAGGTGGATACAGGACCTCAAAGGTCTATTAGGCAGGCCCCTTATAGGGTGCCTGAAGGAGTCAAACAGTCTCTGAGGGAGGAGATACAGGAGATGTTGGAACTAGGGGTAATTCAAGTCCAAACATCCCAGGGCCTCCCCAGTGGTGCTGGTGCCAAAGATGGATGGCAGCACCAGATTATGTGTGGAATACAGGAAATTAAATAGTCACACAGAATCAGATGCTTATCCCATGCCTAGGACAGATGAAGCCCTAGAGCAGCTGGGTGGGGCTAAGTATCTTACCACCATTGATCTTACCAAGAGTTACTGGCAGGTGTCCTTGACTCCCAGTGCTAGAAAGAGGTCAGAATTTGTGACTCCTTTTGGCTTATATGAGTTCACAAAGAAGCCCTTTGGAATGAAAAATGCCCCAGTGACTTTACAGAGGCTGGTAGATAGCATCCTAACAGGAGCAGGAGTGTTTTCCTTTGCTTACCTAGATATTGCCATTTACAGCCATTCCTGGCAAGAGCACCTTCAGCATGTCAGGGATGTGCTGGGCAGACTACAGAGGACAGGGTTGACCATTAAGCCCAGCAAATGTCAGGTGGGTATGGCAGAGGTCTCCTACCTGGGACATAGAGTGGGGAGTGGTAAGATCAGGTCAGAACATGCCAAAATGGAAGGTATTCAGCCATGGCCTCCACCTGTTACCAAAAAGCAGGTGAGGGCATTCTTAGGGACAGCAAGGTACTACAGAAAATTTGTCCCCAATTATAGTACCATAGCTGCTCCCCTCACAGACCTGACAAGGAAAAACAGACCAGATAAAGTAGTGTGGAACACAGCATGTGAGCAGGTATTCCAGAAGCTTAAAGAAGTTTTGGGAGGACCACATGTGTTAGCCAGTCCAGATTACAGCAATGCATTTTTTGTACAGGTGGATGCTTCAAACCATGGGGTGGGGGATGTACTTAGCCAGATTTCTTCAGAGGGAGAAGAGCACCCAGTGGTTTCTCAGTCATAGGCTCCAACCCAGGGAGGAATGCTATGCAGCTGTAGAAAAGGAATGTCTAGCCATAGTGTGGGCACCGCTGAAACTTCAGCCTTATCTGTATGGAAGAAAACTCACTGTAGTTACAGATCACAATCCCCTAACATTGTTACGCCAAGCCAGCCAGCAAAATGCCAAGTTGCTAAGATGGAGCCTAGGGTTGCAAGCATATGATATGTCAGTGCAGCACCGCAGTGGGATTTGCAATGCCAATGCAGATGGGCTCTCAAGACAGGGAATGGGGTAATAGACCTAACCCTCTCAAGCAATGTTTCTCAAGGGTCACTTGAAAAAATAACTTGAGTTCTCAGGGGGAGAAATGTGAAAAACTGAAAGGCTGCCAGCCCAGCTATATAGAATTTTGTAGATAATTCTATGTTGTTGCAAATATTAACATAATCCACAGACTGTTTTACAAATGTAAGAAAACTAAATGTAAGAAAAACCGTGTTATATGTTTTGAACTTCAAAAATGTAACCACAGTGCAACCTTCTGGAAGAAATCTGGTAAAGTAAAGCATTTTATGACTGTTTGATCTCAAAGCTCAGAGGCAGGATGTCTGGATGAAGAGATTTTTTCTATTGTTTTGAGACCAGAGTTAATTGCTAGATTTTACATGTATAATGTATTTTATTGCTGTGGCTTCCTGGCCAGGTGCAAGCTTACTAAGAAAACTAAGACATGTAAATTTAGAGTTTCTGGTAGCCTCCGAACCAGAGAAGTGTCAAGAATGATGTAATCTAAAATGAGTCAGCAGTGATGTATTATCAATTTAAGAGATCTGAGAGAGAAAAAGATAGTATTTTGCATTTGCCTTCAGAACTGCTTGCTCTATATGTAAGTAGGATCTTAGACTTTAGTATTTCTCTTAGCAATAGATAGAAAATAGTAAGATTAAACTAGTTGTTTTCTTTATTTATGTCAGGCTATCCTACAGTATTGTTTTAAAGTTCCTGTGTCTGAACTCTTGACTAGCACTGTGTTGAATTGAGAAGATTTGTCTTGTCTTTTTATTATTTATTATTAAATATTTTTAAACCTTTCAACTGTGGCTGTTTTATGTAGAGATAATTTAAGCTCTAGAGTACTGGCATGTATTTAGTGATACTGTCCAAGCCACTCCAATATCCTTAAAAGTTCTGGTCACACTTACTATTTGGATTATAGTATTCCATGGTAAAATTTGGTCACCCTTTGGGAAGGGCCTTATAGTAGCTGATAAGTAGGAGTTCTGTTGGCAGTGGATTACTACCTTCTAGCCTGGGCAGAAGGGGCATACATGTGTTTATGTGTAAATCATATCTCAAAGTGTGTGTGTGTGTGTGTGTGTGTGTGTGTGTGTGTGTGTGTGTGTGTGTGTGTGTGTGTGTGTGTGTGTGTGTGTGTGGTGTGTGTGTCAGCTACTTGGGTAGGGACACAAAGCACTGGTTGGACAGAGGGAGTGCTGGGAGGACTTAGCTTGGATCCCTGGCTAAGGACTCCACTCCATAGCTGTGCCAGTGGGGAGTCTTATTGGGGATCTGGGGAGAAAGGGAGAAACCAGACTCAGGCTGACTGTGATTTCTGTGTGCTCTTAAGAAAAATTGTACTTTACTGTATGTGTACTTTTTATCCTCCCAATGTGCACACCCATCACTTGTGTTAGTAGTGAGGATTGAGGCTCCTTGATTACTGGGCCAGTGTATGGGCCTCACATATACACACACACATGCGTGTGCACACATGTACACACACACACACACACACACACACACACACACACACACACTAATAATGATAAACACAAATGGTCTGATAGTTCAGTGCAGAAGATTAAATGTATTATCTATTAATAATCTGTTTCCTCTAGTTGATTGTTTGATTCCCTAAACCTCCTTTTGCCTGTTGTGAAACTCTTTGCAAGTTACTTAACCCACAGTACTCAGTCCCAAAATGTTTTCTGGCTGCGTCTGAAAAACATCTTGTGGATCAATAATCTAGCAAGTTTAAACAATAAACACTTGATCTCTCGACTTAAAACAGTGTTACCTCCTTACAATTTCATTTTAATAGATTTTGCAATTGGGCTTCTACACAATGAATTATTCATTTTTATAGATTCTTTGCAGTTTACCGAAACGTAGTTTGTATAGATTTAGGCAAAACTAAACTTTGGCTTAGCAGTGATTGACGTGTATGTTGACATCTAGTTTCTTTGAGATGATAGTTAAAGCAAGAAGGTATTTATAAAATTGCATCTGTTTCTATGGTCTGCATTATTCATCAGAATGTCTCTTCTACTGTTACTTAAAAAAGACTAATTTATGAAGGGGAAAATGACATACTATATGCAATTCTAAGGTAATATGTGGTTTACATTATTACTATGGACACCTCATGGAATTGTTTTCAGGAAAAACATGCATCATACTTTACTGACCATCCACACAGGAGAATGTTCCTCAGTCTTACAAAATGTACTGTTCATGATAACAGCAGTTGTCAGGATATGAGCAACTAAGTAAGATGGTTTAACCACGGGTGATAGATATTCAAAACTACTAGTAGAAATGCTCTTTTTCACTTTGTCATATCTCTTCCACATGTTTTCATAGTTAGCCCTTAAGTGAAATGCACATAAAGTGTGTTACACTGTCTTTCTCATAGACTGATGCTGTTATCACCTAACTAAAAAGGGGGCTCATCTTAACTGAAACACTGATCATTTATTTACATACAAATCCAAGCAACTGCTTTCAGGTCTGTCTTTATATTTTGCATTATTGAACTCTGCAGTACAGCTCTGTTAGCTGAAGTTATTTATATCTTGGAGGCAGTGGAGGTTTAGTTCTAGAAGACTCTGTTTGTCACAGATTACTTTAAAAGTACTGTATGGTGTATGTTTTCAGGTAATCATAGTGAATTTATAACCTACCTCTCTTCCCTGTAAACATCTGGAGAGTTAATAAAATAGCAGCCTAGAGGACCAGTGCAGCATGTTAGATCAATGGTGATATGACTTCTTTATGACACTCACATTTTATGATCCCTTCAAGCAAACACAGCATATCCCAATGCAATCAGAGACAACATTTTGATATTTTCAATACACATTTGGGCTCAACAGACCCTACAGCATCTGCTTCCAAAAATCATCTGACTTTAACTGAGCCAAGTTCTTTTTTTGGATTGAGTTATTCTCCCTTGCAAGACTGTGAGCACTGTAAAATTACTCTTTAAAGCATCCTACCTTATACATAAATGAATTGTAGTGTGCTGTTTCATGAGGTTTTATGAATAAAGGAGTGGTCCTGAACAGATAATGGAGTACAATGGAGACTGCTTATGTAATGTATATTGTGTTTGTTGGTAAGTCTGTTCTTTACATTGCTGTGAATCCTTTTTCTTTTATCCAAAACAGAGTCTCGAAGCTGGATCACAAATGTGATAATATAATCTGTGAGTATTCGCGGAATGTATGACACCATACCTGCTGGGTTACTGTCATCATATGGAAAGCCTGTTAAGGTATTCATTATATTAATGGATGCCTGTAAACTACTGCCTGTATACTGCATTACATAAAACTGAACTGCATAGCTAACTGCTCTTAAAAATATTCAAACCACTGTGACACTACAGAGGAGTCTCCTTATTCTTAAAAAATCTGTGGCAAATGCCTCAGGAATCCATTATAAGCCTTAGAAGGACCCTTGGTTATTATGTTAAGAAAGAATTATCTTTGTATTTTCTGCTTACTTAGGAATTTAACCACATCATCTTCATGGTCTGAGATAGGAGACATCTTTTACAGTAAAGTACATTGCTGCACTAGCTGGTTATTGAGCAAATGTTTAAATCACACCATGCTGTATCGAGCTTGTAGAGTGTCTGTCTTGTCACCTGTTAGTAAGTCACTTTTTTTCAGCAGTAAAGATTTCTTCCCTTTGCACAATAGAACAACATTGTAAAGTATTATGCAAGAGTAGTAATACAGAAAAAGAGGGAGTGAGAAACTGAGAACAAGAGAAAGAAAGAGAGAGAGAGAGAAACAAACAGTCAAGATAGGCAGACAGAAACAGAATAAAAGAAACAGAGGTATGCATAATCTTAAAAATGCAATAGGTTGTCTGTACATGCATCATTCCTGGGGCACCACTTGACTGATATTTTATTACTCATAGCAATAATTCCCTAAGCTTCATTAGTGCAGATGTCTGACACAAAATGAATCCAAGTACTTCAAAATTAATGTATTTATTAAATGAAGATGGCACAGGTGTTCTGCCCCCTGCATTTGTGTGTGTGTGTGTGTGTGTGTGTGTGTGTGTGTGTGTGTGTGTGTGTGTGTGTGTGTGTGTGTGTGTGTGTGTGTGTGTGTGTGTGTGTGTGTCTGTGAGAGAGAGAGGGAGAAAAACTCCTGGGAATTCAGTAATGCTATGTACACATTGCACTGAAGTTAATTTGAGTGATTGTGTTTGTGTTAATCAAATATGTAAGAAGACAAAGCAAACAACATGATGAGTAGCTCGGTCTGAACCCACAGCACAGGGTCTCAGCCACATTGAGATAAGGAGGTTCTTGACCTGTGTGTGAGCATGATGTAAACAAAGGAGCATACAGTGATTCAGAAGTGAGTATGCACACATGGCACAACAACAGATAGATAAATCTGGAATAAATCAGCAAGGGGAACCTCATAACAAGTGAACAAAGAAGGTTCATACTGTTGTTCATTACACTGAGAGAAGTCACGGACATGTGGAACATTACTGGCTCACTGACAGAACCCACACTGTAAAAGTTGCAGACTCCAAATCTGACCTAAAACTAGTGACAAGTGGAATACCACAGGGTTCAGACCTGGGACCTCTCCTGTTTGGTATCTACTTCTCTGAAGTACAGGCTAACACAGAAGGCCTCTGGCTAATGAAGTTTGTAGATGACTGCAAACTAGGAGCCATAGTCAAGTCCCCAAATGATGTGGACATCCTACAGAAGGGCCTCACTGAGACAGATGCCTGGTGTTAGCGCCATGGTCTCAAGCTCAATGCCAAAAAGTGCAGTGTCATCCCCTTTGGTAAAAACTCTGTAACCATGAACTACCACTTAGGCAGCAATCTACTTAACACTGAATGTGTGATAAGAGACCTCTGGACCCAGGTGGACAGTAGTCTCTCCTTTGATAGTCACATCGCCACAGTAGTCAGGAAGTCCTTCTATGCGGCGTACCTCATCATAAAAGGGTTCTCATCCAGGAAAAAAAAGAGGTCAATGTTCTCCTCTACTCAAAACTCATTAGACCCATTATAGAGTACAACGCCCCTTTTGGAATGTACCACAAGACATCTGCAGCAGCTGGAAAGGCCACAGAAGTACCTTACAAAGAGGATTACTGGCCTCAAACAAATCACCTATGCTGACCGTCTCAAAAAACTCCAGCTTTACTCCATAGCATATCGCCTACTCCGAGGTGATCTCTGCCTAACATATAAAGCTATGTCAGACCCAGAGCTGTTGGACATGCTACACCTAAAGAAATCCCAATCCCGCCAAGCTACATGCTCTAGGGACTTAAACCTTGTCACCACAATAAACAGGACATGCTGGAGTGATAGATTCCTGTCCCAGAGACTTCCCATACTCTGGAACAGGCTACTTATCTATGTCAAGCAAAGTTCTTCATTAGCACTCTTCAAAGAAAAATCTTGAAGAGTGGATGGGAAATAGGATACTCCAGGGATCACTTCTGTGTCTCTGCTCAACAGTGGCACAGGAAAATAACTTTCTTGGGTGGCGTAAGCCAGGGAACCTTGTTGGCTAGAATTATGTAGGCCCTTGGGCTGATAGCCTAGTACCTACCTATGAACCTATTACCGCTCACGTTAGAAAATAGTTATTAAATGTGCAGGAGGAAAAAAGTGTTTTTGGAAAATCCATGTAAGTAATACATGTTTTTGAACTCCACACGGGCATATGCTTCAAGGTCCAATGCAGGAATAGTGGAAAAAAAAAAACATGTATGACTTGATAAATGCAAAATGTTATGGAACACTTGTAACTACTGCTTCTACAAGTACAGAAAGTGGATACAATAACAGTTGTGGCATTTGCATGACTGCTCTGAAGAATAGGACGTGAGATACAGAACAGAGCAATCATTTTAATAGGCTGCAATACTCAAATATGCCACAAAAACACAAATGTTATGTGAAACAGCAAGCAAATTAATATAATGCGTACAACATTATAGATGTGTAAACCATAGCAGGTGAGATGTGCATACACTGTAATTGTGGGAAATGTCAGGAAACCTGCACTATGATGGTGCTCTTGCCAGAAAACACTCATATGAATGAAGTTCATTAGCATCTTTTAGGTTTTCTTCTCAATGTGAGGAGAACACTGAATTCCTGAGCAAGCTAAACATATATTTCATCAGGTTTGAAAAAGGAAACCGCTCGAAACCAACAAGCCAGAACAAAGTGCTCAGCCTAAATCTAACTGATGTCCATACAGCCCTTAGGAGAATTAATCTGAGGAAAGCGGTTGGTCCTACTAACATTCCTGAAAGGGTCCAAAGAGACTGTGCTGGGCAGTTGGCAAATGTACTTTCAGACATATTCAAAACCTCATTGAAACAGAACATTGTTCCCAGGTGCTTCAAGAACACCACCATAATACCTTTGCCTAAGAAGTCTCCACCAAACCTTCAACAATTACTGCTCTATGGCTTCTCACCTCCACAGTAATGAAGTGCTTAGAAAGGCTGGTCAAGGACCACTTAAGATTCAGACTTCCGTCATCCTTGGACCCACTCCAATATCCATACAAACCAAATTGATCCATGGTAGATGCTATTTCACTGGCACCATGTATTGTTGGATGCCCTGGAAAACAACAACAGGTATATGAGCATGCTATGCTTTGATTTCTGTTTGTCACTCAGCACAGTCATACCTCAGCAATTGATAAAGATGCTAACTCAACTAGGTGTCAGCACTCCAATGTGCAACTGAATTCTGGACTTCCTTATTGAAAGACCACAAACAGTATGTGCAGGAAAGAGCACCTCAAATAGTATCACCTTGAGCACTGGTGTACTAAAATGATGTGTTCTGAGCCCTTTGCTATTCACTCTGCTAATATACAACTGCACTGCCAAGTACAGCTCCAATCATATAATCAAGTTTGCAGATGACACCACAGGTGTGGGTCTTATCAAAAATGTATAGGAAACAGCCTATAGGGAGGAGGAGATACAACTGATAACTTAGTGTAGTAACAGCAGTCTGGCACTCAGTGTGAATAAGACCAAGGAGATAATTGTGGATTTCAGAAGAAACCATAAGAAACATTCCCCACTCAAAATCAATAGGGAAACAGTGTACAAGGTAAAAAGCACCAAGTTTCTTGGGGTGCATATTTTGGAAGACTTGTCTTGGTCTGTGAACACAAATACCATTGTCAAGAAAGCATACCAATGCCTACACTTTCTGTGAAGGTTGAGAAAAGCATGTCAACCAGCCCCTGTTCTCACGACCTTCTGCAGGGGCTCAATTGAGAACACCCTGATAAATAGTTTTACAGTTTGTTATGGCAACTGCTCCACCACAGACCGCAAGTCCCTCCAAAGAGTGGTGAAATCAGCAGCAAAGATTACCAGGACCACTCTACCATCTATTCAACACTTGCACCAGTCTTGTTGTCTCAACAGAGCCAGGAAAATAGTCATGGACTGCACTCACCCTACATATTGACTGTTCCTGCACCAAGCACCTGGGAGGCATTATCTTAGCATACATTGCAAAACAGCCAAATTTAGCAGAAGCTTCTACCTCTGACCATCAGGCTACTGAACTCCGATAGCAATTTAAATTTAGTTTGACATCAGGGATAGTAGGATAATAAGTAATATGCTGAGTGAGAAGTGTATTTATGTGCAATAACCTTTAAAAGACTTAAATACACTGTGCAATTAATTTAACAGAGTATAATCTTATTTCTGTGCAATATCCACTGATGCTAAAACAGCATCTTGTCCAATAAGTAACAGCTGTGAAATTCTTGTGCAATAAATATTGTGTTTCCTTAGACTAGTGCCAACAGAATCCTGTGCAAGAAGAAGTAGCTGTGGAATTCTGTGCAATAAATACTGTGTCTCTTTAGCTTAGAAAATGTCTGATATGTAAAACATTAAATGTTATGTAGTAGGAATGTCTAAATGTAGTAATGTGAATTGTTGTATATGTTAGATGTTTGCAGCTGCACTTGTTATTGAGTCTGAATGATAATAAAATGTACTTTGATGTTGACTTTGATTAAAATGTGAGAGCAAGAACAGCTATGAAACTGTGATATTCAAAGAGATATAATCCCATTACATGTGTGCACTAATTAATTATTGCATAGCAAACATTGCTTCATACACTGGTTCAGTGTATATCAGATGAGACTGGAAAGGTGTTCTACCTATGTAACAATTGCATTTTATGTGTATTAACTCATGCTGCCACATAAAAATAGTTACACTATTGAGAAAATGCACATCTGAAGGATTTGGGACAACATTAATGGAAAATGACTATGGAATTGAGCATTGTGCAAAATTAAATAATAATTGGATCACAAAAAGTCCAAAACTAGTAGTATCCACGGATTGGTTAAAAAAATGAAATAAAACTAATTATAATGAAGTAACCAATAAACAGACCGAAGCACAGGAGAACCACAGGGAAACCACAGCCAGTTTATTAACACACCAAAGCACAGGAGAACCACAGGGATACCACAGCCAGTTTATCAGTTGAATCACAACACTCAGCATAACCCACAGATAGTTCAACATCAAATCAGGTTGAGAATGACATGTGGAAACTGGTAAAGGTGCCATAAAAATATTTGCAACAAGCCTATAACACTGTTGGTGCCCTCTCTGTATCATTTTTTACCTCCATTGCATGACCATCAGATGAGCCACGTGGCCAAAGACAAATTGTCAAAAGTTGTTGCCAGAAGATGAGAAACGATAATGATTACTCCTCCAATTGATTACTTATGCTGCTTTGTGGTAACAGTCACACAATGGAAAATGCAAAACATGCATCATTAAACAGGGCATGCTCATAATAAAGTACAGTATATAGAGAATCAATATCACCCATTTATGAAAAAGCAATACAACAGCAAGAGCCACGATGGTGCAGCGGTTAGCATTGTCGCCTCAAAGCAAGAGGTTCTCCCGTTCGATTCCTGGCTGGAACACCTTCTGTGTGGAGTCTGCATGTCCTCCCTGCGGTCGATTGAAGTTAAAGACATGCAGGTAGGTGCAAGCGTGAATGGGCATGCCTTCTTTGAAGGTTGGGCATCAGGCTGGCAACTCGGCACCGTAAAAATCTACTGCCAATCATGAGCAGACCGGAGTTCAACTGTGGCGACCCCTAACTGGGAAAATCTGAAAGTCTAATACAATAGCAAGCATCACACCTGTTGAGTAAGCCATTCCAGCATGTCAACAATATTCTCTTTTTCATTGTCTTTGTGTTTTACACACCTGTACAAGTTAGACCATGCTGGAAGTGAACACATGCTATGTAATCACAACATGTGTGCATTAATTCATTATTGCATAACAAAAATTGCTTTATACACTGCTTCAGTGTATATCAGATGGGAGAGGAAAGCTGGTCTACCTTTGGAACCATTGCATTGCCAAGTAACTTGTACTACACAGACCTGTGAATTAGCTGCTGATGCCACAAAAATAACTCATAAATCAATTGAGGGAAGAAGCATAGTTGAAGTGATAACATGAGCAGTGTTTGAATGCATAAGGGGCTATACTAAAGTGGAGTGTGTCACCTGGAGGAATGCACTGTTTCACCTGTGAAAGCATTGCCACTAAGGGGAAGTGTACACATCAACATCGGTTGAATAAGCCATTTTTGCCTATCAGCACTTGGTTCTGAGCATATCCACACTACAGGATGTAAACATCTGTCTATCTAAACCAATATTTCCTAGACCAGTTCACTAACTAATGATGCCACACAATAATTAATATTACTTTTGTCAGAAAGCACACTGCTGAAGGGGTATATAGAGCATTGTTTTATGGTACATATGGCTTCCTTCAAAAGACAGTGCAACAATTGGAGGTATGATATTGAATGCCTTGCCCAGGTCAGGGTAGGAGGAATGCACCATTTTCCCCTCATCCATAGCCATAGTGACCCTCTCGAAGAAGTCAACCAGGTTAAGTAGACATGATCTTCCCTTAACAAAGCCTGAAATGGTTCCCATGTCTGTAGGTTGCCAATGTCCGTGTTGATCACTTCCATAATAATTAATTCCATCACTTTTCATATTACATTTTTTGGAACGATGGGTCTTGGGTCTGTTGTTCCTGTAGTCAGTTGATGGTCCACCCTTATGAAGAGGGGTGACCATTGTAGCCCTAGATTCACCTGCCATGTAACCTGTTTTAGTTGAAGAGTGCTTTAAGTGGTCCTGCTATGTCATGTTTTAAACTATTTAGGAGGAAACGGGATATTGTTAGGGACCACAGAAGGAGTGGTTTTGGGCTTAGTGAGCATGTGCAGGACCTGCTCACTGTTGATAG
This sequence comes from Protopterus annectens, assembly GCF_019279795.1. Taxonomy (NCBI): domain Eukaryota; kingdom Metazoa; phylum Chordata; order Ceratodontiformes; family Protopteridae; genus Protopterus; species Protopterus annectens. Next base: position 17,046,950 of record NC_056736.1, read on the forward strand.
CTGGAAAGACATGCTAGAAGGGATTTCACAAAGGGGTGGTGAAGGGAGTGGAGCTGAAATTAGAGCTAAATTTATCAGCCAGTAGATTTACTATATCACTCTGGTTAGTGAAGGTTATGCCATTTACCACCAGTTCTGCATACTGCTAAGTACTACGTTTAAGGTTCCTGACAAAGTAGAAGAAGGTGCTGTGATTGTCTTAGTCTGGGAGACTATCTTGAACTCATAATTGTCTTTGTTGGACTTTATTAGACTTCTTAGTTTCATGTTTAGTTGAATCTGAGAGTTCTTGTTACTGTGAGAGATGCTCTTTCTGATTTTGGCCATGATTTTTTTTTTTCTTTTCCTTTTTTTTTATATAGCCTGTGAACGTAAGGATTCTACCAGAACAGTTTGTTCTTGCTGTAAGATCTGGGCTTACTTCCACTGGGCACAGCAGCCTAAATGCAACGATTTACATATTTGTAGAGGGTAACTGTAAATAATTCTGGATAGGTAGCTTTATTCTTGGAGTTAGGGAAGCTGTCAGTTTTGACAAACTGTTTCCTTTAGAATAGTTCCTAACTGTCACAAGTTTAGTAGTTTTTCCAGGTTGATTTTTATTTCAAAGAAGACAGCTTTATAGTCTGACTTCACCAATGGTGATGTGACATTTGGGGGAGGGGCATGATCCAACACATTCCCATGTTGATGTGTACTAGGTCCAATAAGTTTGATTCTCTGGTTGAAGAGTTTGTGTTGATAAAATCCAGAAAGCGTTGTTCCTCTGAGTTAGAGACAGTGTACATTTCACAGTCTATAGGCGATTAGTCTCCCATGAATAGGATATTTGGTTTGTAATAAGCACTTGTAGTAGACTTAAATAAGAGTTGTGAGCTTCATGGATCATAGAGGGTGATCTGTAGCTGGCTAAGTCATGGTAAGAAACCTTGACTATAGAGACTTCAACATGGATAACAGTGCAACAATTGGAGGATCATGATCTTCTCAGTGTATAAATGAAAGCACTAATTAGATACACCTAACATCTGTGGTGTGAGCCTGTCTTGCCAGTTATCATTTGGAAATATAAGTCACACTGTGTACACTATGTTGGATTTGAACCCATACCTACCTAACTCTATTGACTCTTGGCTGTGCAAGAACTCATGACATAACAAAATAAGTTTTGTCACAGTGGCTAGAAAGCACAATTTAGAAGGGATATCTTAAGCATGGTGTTTGAATACATTATGACCTCCTTCCAAAGGAGAAGCAACACTTGGAGGATTAAATCACTTCATCTGTTGTAATGTTTCTCTTATGTGGAATGTTGCCTATCACATCTTGAGTAGCATATTCCTGACCTTCACTATTTACTTACACATTACCAGATTCAAACACCTACCAATCTTATGTCCATATTCTCTGCACTTTTGTCCTCTGATACTGCACAAGAAGTCATATTATATTTGTCAGAAAGCACACGGTTGATGGGATACCTTGAACATTGTGTTGGATTGTAAATGGTTTTCTTAAAAGGGAATGCAAAACTAAGGATTTATTTCTCAAAATATAAATGTTTCCCCCAAGTTGATTAGTCCACACCAGATATGCTGGATAGGCTACTCCTGCCTTTTACTATTCTCTTACACACTCACAGCTGTCCATTAACTGATGATACCACAGCACATTTGGACACCTGCCTAAGTCCATATTTTTTAGTGCTATAAATCAACTGCTGATTCCACAGAAAAACTCATATCACAGGTGTCAGAAAGCACACACTTGAACATATAGCAAGAGTAATGCATATGGCCTCCCTAAAAGAGGTCTGAGGAATAAATTCCTGTAGCCATGTAAATTTCCCCACTAGGGTGAATTATTTCTATGACTTATGTTGGGTCAGGCAGCTCTGTCTGTCACTATTTCCTTACACATTCACAATAGTTATACATTGTCAGTTTCCAACACTTGCTTATCTAAGTTCACATATTCCAGAGCTATACATTAACTACTGATGCTGCAGGAGACATCTTATTACTGTTGTCAGAAATTATATATTTGCAGAGTCAGCCTAAGCAGTGTGTTAGAATGCATATGCTTTCCTGGTAAGTGAGTACAAAAGTTGATGGATCCCACTGCCTGTGCAACTGCTACCACTAAGTTGAGTTGTACACATCAGATCTGTTGAAAATGCCAGTCTTGCCTGTTTTTATTTTCTGACATATGCGTACTAGATACACATTTTTGGATTCAAACACCTGCATATGTAAGGCCACATACTCAAAAGCTCTGCATTAACTACTGTTGCCACAGAAGAAACCAGGAAATAGTTGTAGGTAGTATGATATATGTTTGGGGAATGGGCAATGTGGTTTGTCAAACAGACATCAATGTACTGATTACCACTCACAATGTTCATAGGTTCACAGGTTCATACTAGGCTATCTGCCCTAGGGCATTTATAAGCCTAGCCAGAGTGTGTTTGGCTTTCGCCACCCATTTTAAATTAATTTTGCTATGCCCTTTTTCGAGGATAGTATACTGTGCCTCTGTCTAACAGTGACACAGAAGTGATACCCGGGGTAAACCTACGATCTCCCATCCACTCATCAAGATTCCTCTTGAAGAGAGGCAATGATGGACTCTGCCTAACCTGGACTGGGATTTTATTCCAGAGTGAAGGGAGCCTCTGGGTTATGAATCTGTCCCTCCAGCATGTCCTATTTATTTCAGTGCTGAGGTTCAAGTCTCTCGAGCGCGTGGCTCAATGGGATTTGGATTTTCTGAGGTGCAGCATGTCCATTAATTCTGGGATGGACATGGCTTTATACGTCAGGCACAGATCGCCTCTGAGCAGGCGGTATGCCAGTGAGTAGAGCTGGAGTTTCTTTAACTGGGCAGCATATGGCATCTGTTTGAACCCTTTGATCCTCTTGGTGAGGTACTTTTGGGGTCTTTCCAGTTGCTGCAGGTGTCTAGTAAGGTACATCCCAAAAGGGGCATTGTACTCAATTATGGGCCTGATGAGGGATGAGTAAAGAGGCACGATGACCTCCCCTGATCTAGATGTGAATCCCTTCATGATTAGGTGGGCTATATAAAATGTTTTTCTAACCACTTTGGCCATGTGGTTGTCGAATGAGAGATTGCTATCAACTTGGGTCCCCAGGTCCCTAATTACTTCTTCTGTACTTAATGGATTACCACCTATGTGGTAATTTGTGGGCACTTTGTTTTTGCCAAAGGGGATGACTATACACTTTTTGGCATTTAGCTTGAGGCCATGGCTCTGGCACCAGTTGTCTTTTTCTATGAGGCCCTTTTGGAGGATGCTTTTGTCGGCTGGAGAGTCGATTATGGCGCCCAGTTTGCAGTCATCTGCGAACTTGGTCAGCCACAGTCCTTCCATGTTGGCCTGTACCTCCGAGAAATATATACCAAACAAGAGAGGTCCCAGGACTGAGCCTTGTTGGACCCCACTTGTAACTGGTTTGGAGTCTGACATGGCTCCAGCAATTCTAACCATGTGGGTTCTGTCCTTGAGCCAGTTTGCAACCCATCTAGTGACATAGAGGTTTATATTTATATTTAAGCTGGTGAGCTTATCTATAATGCCCGAGTGGGGTATTGTATCGAAGGCTTTTGTGAGGTCCAGGTAAGTTGTGTGGACCACCTTCCCCTTGTCAATGGCCTTAGTGACTGTTTCAAAGAAATCGACCAGGTTTAAGAGGCAGGATCTGCCCTTAACAATGATGAACTGGGTAGGATCCAGTGTCTGTAGGTCCCCAATATCTTTATTTATGAGGTCCATGATGACCCTTTCCATAGCTTTGCAGACCAAGCTAGTCAGGCTTATGGGGCAATAGTTTCCAGAATCTGTTGAGGCACCACCTTTGTGGAGAGAGACCATTGTTGCTATACGCCTCTCTTTGGGTACATATCCTGTAGTAAGGCTGAGATTGAACAGTAGTTTTATGTTTGGGTTTAGCTCTTCTTGGAGTTCATGTAGGACACAGCCCGGGACACTGACTGGTCCCATTGATGCTCTGTATTTTGCTTTGGAGAGGTGGCTCTTACCTGAGCATCTGAGATGTCAGGGGCAGCACTCTGCTGGGATAGATATTTGCCCTTTGGTGGGGGGAAGTTTGCGCTGAACCTGTCAGCTAGCATGTTGGCAATGTCTGTGGGTTCGGTGTATTTTTTGTCATTTTGGACTAATTCTGAGCATATCTGGGAATTCCCACCCAGGTTACTAACATAACTAAAGAAAGCCTTGTGATTATCCTTAGTGTCCTGTGCAATTATTCTCTCGAAGCTGGCCATAGACGATTTTATGAGTGCCCGTAATTTTTTGCTAATACTGATCAGAGATGCCTTCTCTTTTTGGGATTTTGCTCTATCATGTAGTAGCTTCCTCCTTCTATTGTATAGGTTGTTTATGGCTGGGGTCCATCAGACAGGACGTCTGCCTTTGGAGGATTGGGTCTTGGTTTTATTTGGGATAATTTTTTGTACACAAGTAGGTTAAAAGATTTTTACGAATTTTAAGAAATACACTGTTATTAACCTATTTGAAAGTCTTTTTGTAGTTTTCCGACAATGAGGTTACCAAAATTGTTATAAAACTTTTTTGCTGCTGGAATTTGTATGTATGGCCATTTAATAGTTTTGTGCTGTTGAAGATTTGTTTATTTTATTTATTATATATATTTGAAAAGGAGATATTAACTCTCAAACATATCTTTACAATGTTTTTTATTATTCAAAATATTTACATTTTTGTCCAGTGAATGTTAAATAGTAAATATGCCTTCTTCGGAAGTGAATTCTCTGATTGCTTTTTGGCGATACTTTTAAAAGATGTGAAACTTCTTATTCTGTATTTTGCATTCTGATGAAGGTGAAGCACAGTCTTTACCGAAAGCGTTTTATTTGTTTTATCGCTAAATTAAACCTGGTTTCTACCGCTCTCATTGGTTTTTAGTTCGCGTTTTGTTTTAACAAGTTTGTTCCTGATTTTTTGTGGTTTGTGTTTTATTTGGGATTGCATGATCCATGCATTCCTGAAGGTGTTCATAGAATGCGTTTATAAAGGATTCTGCTGTCTGGGCCATATTTTCCACAGGCCCGGGGGCTTTGAAGGATTCCACCTCAGTTTTGAGGAGTGTGAAATTTGCTTTAGAGAAGTTTTTCACTGTTCTGGGCACGGGGTGGGTTCAGGATGTGAATATCCAGTGAGATTAGTTTATGGACTGATCTTACCAGTGAGGAATACACTTCTGGTCTGGAGCATAAAGTCCCCATGTTGGTGATGATCAGGTCCAGTATGTTTTCCCCTCTTGTGGGAGTGGTAACAAGTTGTTCCATAGCATTTGAGTTTATAAATTATATGAACCTTTGGGCTAGGGTGTTGGAGCTAGAGTAATGCTCCCAGTCTATGTTTGGGTAATAGAAGTCACCCAATATAATGGTGTTTGGAGAGTCCTTCATATTTTTCAGTGTTCTCAGTAAGGCCGAGTGGGGTTCCTGGGATTGGGAGGGTGGTCTGTAGCAGGCTATAAACTGGAAGGCAGTTTTATCCACTGTTAGTTGCACATGGATAGTCTGTGTTGCTTCGTGCTGTGCCACCAACCTGGAGGTGTGGGTATCTTTGACGAATATTGATACACCCCCTCCTTTTGTGGTTCGGTCCAAGTTTTGGGGCCAAAAAGCATGGTATGAGGTATAACCTGGTAGTGCTGGGGTGCTCTTGGGAGCCTTGAACCAGGTTTCTGTTACTGCACAGATATCGATGTTCTCCATGCTAAGGAGAGTTTTGAGTGCGTGCATCTTGAGGTTTAGACTTCTGGCGTTGAGTAGCATTACTCTTAGTTTATTATCTCTTGTGATACCTATGGAGGTGGGTTTGTCTTTTGAGCCTTGCCTAAAAAAGGCACTATGGGGGTAGCAAGAGCCTTTGCCACTATCCGAAAGCCCAGGGGTGACAGGTGCAAGCCATCCCTACCGAAGCATCATGGCTTGTAGAGCATGTCATCCCAGGCTGACAGGCATTGTATCCCCTTTGAATGACACCAATACTTAAGCCAATTGTTGAAATTGATCATCTTGTCTTCATACTGTGGCATCATTCTTGGTGAGGGTAAGATGCTACTCAAGGTCAGGGTCATACCGGCCTGGGCTACATGCTCAGAGAGCTCCTCTATGTCTCTTTTCATGTAGTCCAGGGAGGTACGTCTCAGGTCATTCACACCAGCATGGACAATGACTGAGTCATATTTGTACTTGCCTTGCAGTGACCTGAGTGCTTGTGTTATGTGGCGGATCCTAGCACCCGACAAGCAGCTCACCATGACCTTTTCCTTGTTCAGCCTGGTGAGCGGGACGCCAGTGTTCCTGACGATAGAGTCACCTATTACAAGTGTATCAGGTGTGTTGTTAAGCCTTAAGGGCTGTGACTGTTCGGCACACTGGCTTTGTGAGCTATGTGTTGCACGTGTTTAGTTTTGGGGTTGAGGTTGCTTGGGTGTCTGCTTTGGAGGTCTCTGCTGCTCAGGCAGATTTTTATTTAGAGTCTCTGAGTATGTTTTTGTGTGTTTATGTGTTTGGTTTGCTGTCGTGGTAGGTCTATGTGAGACTGGAATTGTAGTGAGTGTGGTTTCCTTCTCCTCCTGACTGGTTATGCCAGTACTGAGTTGAGAGAGCTTAGCCTCCAGTTTGCCTATATGGTTGCATCTCTCACATGTGTTGGAATTTGTTGGGAGGAGGAGAGAGTTGTCTGTGTACATGAGGCAGTTGTAACATTGCCTCAAGATTCCCAGATTCACCAGCTGGACCGGAGAGGAGATTGACAACTGACCTTTGGACATGCTAGAATAGTATTGGGAATTCCTTTATAATTGAAAAAAAGGGCCAGTGGGGAACAAGGTACTCAAGGGGAGTTTGTGAGGGTGTAGTGCTTTTAATTTTTTTAGTGCTGACTTATATAAATGCTTTAGTGAGCAAGTGCCAGGTAACTTAAATGCAATGTGCTACAGGTAACTTAAATGCAAAAACGACAAACAGTAACTTTCTTTTAAGTGAAACAAGGAAATAAGTACAGTAAGCAATGTAGATATCACTAGGGATCCACAGAAGCGCTGAAAAGCTGCATTTTAGGTAGAATTAGCTTTTCAGGGAAATAACAAGCAAACAAACAACAAGCATACAAACAAAGCTATATTCAGCAGGCCTGGATCTAGTCTATGCTAGAGCAAACAAGGTGTACCAATTACAGTAAGAAGCAGTTCAAATATGCAGGCACTATAAGCCTTTAACCAGAAATTCCCAGCTCAGAAGGGCAGAGTCCAGCCTCTCCTCCCACAAGAGTGCAGACCACGAACCCTCTTAATGTAAAATAACTGGCCTGAAGCCCAAGTGCTTAAACCAGAACTAATACACTTTTAGAATAACCAACACTGAGCCCTCAATCAGCAGTTCCCAACTTAGAAGGATGTAAGCTACCTGTCCGGCCACCACAGTGCAGGCCACAAACCTTCCTAATGTAAAACAACTGGTCTGAAGCCCAAGTGCTTAATCCAAAAGACTTAGAATGATAGCTACACTTTAATCAAGTTACTACCAAGCAGTAATAAATACAATTGAATACTTTAAAGAATGCCTGGATTAGTGCTCAAGTTATACAAACAAAGCTAGATTCAGCAGGCCTGGATCTAGTCTATGCTACAGCAAACAAGGTGTACCAATTTCAGTAAGAAGCAGTTGAAATATGCAAGCACTATAAGCCTTTAACCAGAAATTCCCATCTCAGAAGGGCAGAGTCCAGCCTCTCCTCCCACAAGAGTGCAGACCATGAACCCTCTTAATGTAAAATAACTGGCCTGAAGCCCAAGTGCTTAAACCAGAATTAATACACTTTTAGAATAACAGACACTGAGCCCTCAATCAGCAGTTCCCAACTTAGAAGGATGTAAGCTACCTGTTCTGCCACTACAGTGCAGACCACAAACCTTCCTAATGTAAAACAACTGGTCTGAAGCCCAAGTGCTTAAACTAAAAGGCTTAGAATGAGTTACACCAAGCAGTAATAAATACAATTGAGTACTTTTAAGATGACGCAAAAGCAAAATACAGTAGGAAGAAACACAAATACAGTAAAAGCAGATACAATATATATATATTTTTTGTATCAATAAATCAAACATCCCATTAGGCGTATATAAAACCACTAGCATGTTATATTTTTACACGTGAAGTGCCACTTAATATTACCCAAGTATGGTGTAGTAGTAATAATAGACAAAGGAATTTGACTTGTTTTTTTCCAAACTTTGTTGATGTTTAGCAAATCATATATGTTACTTCACATTAAGTGTCATGGTAAGGAATGATATACATGTATATGTCTGTAACAGTCAGGGGTACAGAGCAGGTAGGAGTTGAGCGATAGTGACAGATGTCACATACACTAGAGAGTCACCAGTGCAGTCCTGACTGTTAATGTCCAGATCGGAGCAGATAAGACTGTGATGTCTATACAGTACACAACATAATTATAAGGCATAAATGCAAAAAAAAAAAAAATTAAATAATAATAATAATAAACACTGCATGTATTAACACCAGTCTGCAATATGTTTCTAATTGCGCCTGTTTATTGAAATGCATGTTGAAATTGTGTAGCAAGCAGAGGTTAGGATACTGGTGGAGTTGGCAGGGAAAAGTATAACTACGTTTTAATATAGGGCTACTAATGGGATTAAAAAGGCTACTGACAGATCAAAGGCACAGGAGTGAAGGACTACTTGGAGCAGACCACCTACCAAGCCATCACTCACTGAGATGGAGGAGGTCTTTTCAAATATTATGGATTGAGGCAGCTCAGAAGAGTTTCACAGTGCAGTATTGGATGGAGCAGAGCAGAGGCAGAACAAGGGATTTTCACTATTGATGCCCCAGGTATCCCATTCAAATATTTATTATGTCCACCTTTACAATTTATATTAATGTGTGTGCTTAAAATACCTCCATTAACTTTTATGTCTAGGTACATCTGGCAAGGATGTATCATGACAACCTGCATATGAGATGGGCATGCTTTGTATTAGTTATATATAGTATTCTTGCTTGCATGGTTGAATTATGTTGGCCTATGTATTAAATTATATTATATGTTTATTTTTCTTCTTTTTTATAATTTGTATTGGAGCATTCAGAGGTGAAGCATTGCCTGTCACCAGCAAGGAGGACCTTTTTACATGTGATATAGGAGGAATGTTATTCTCCAGTGATGGTGGCAAGGGTGAAGAAGCACAGTCTGGGGTTGCAGGGAGCATGCTGGACACATTCTGTCCCCACAGTATGAACATAGTCACTATGCCTATGCATACCCATGACACAGAATCATCTGAGAGTGGACAGGTTGGTGGGGACATGGTTTATTAGGGTAGTTTGCTTATCCCTGTTTCAGAGATGATGGAATCCTCCCAGCCATTATGATGGTAAAGTACCACACAGGAGTACTGGTACAGTAGAACAGAGAAGGTATGCTTACCACCCTCTCCCTTAGGTTGGTGTGTCATTAGCTTTCACCCAATGTATGTGAAGGGTCATCAGGAGACATGGGCAAGTTTATATAGAACATCAGAAGAGATAGAGTACTTCATGTCATGCATTCTGATTTAAGAGACTGTTATGAATGTCTGTCTGACTTCATGGATAGGATGAAAGACAAACTGGACTCTGCATTCTAGATTATCTTTTGGGGGAAGGGCAGCCTCCAAGTGGCAGGTCTGCTGGAATATCATCAGATATCAGCCAATGTTGCCATCGACATTCCAGATCCCACTCCTTTAGTGACAGTATATCAGTAGTGGATCTATCTACACCCAGAGATGGTTGTCTACATGGCTGTGGCCATGGATGAAGGTAGTCTTGATGGCAGCCTATCCAACAGGTATCTTTCACATTCATTTAACTTTCTGATTTCAAACCAAGATCATGGAATTAACAGTGTAACTTCTGGAAGAGTTAGTCTATGTGATCCGAGGCATCCACATTGAATTTGATCCTCCACCATGCACGATTCACACCTGTCCAAGACACCATTGCATAGTGCTGGCACAATCGCTGTAGCTATGTCCCTGCAGACCCACATGCATTTTCTGTCCTTGCAGATCCATATACATTTCACCTCACACTGACTATGACATGACACACACACTTCAAAACTGACTTCATTACATCTGACAATACTGGCCCTGAGTATGTATGAGTGCATAATTGCTATTATGTCATTTCTCACACTCACATAGAGTTCTTCTCTGTAAGCCTTGCCCTCCTCTAACTCTCCCCTAACACACAAATGATGTGCATATGATGATGACAGTGCCCTGCCATTTGCATACTATGTAAACTGGGGTTGTCTGTGTATATTGCACAGAGTGGTCAGCCAATGCTTGGTTAGTCAAAGGTCTTGTTTTCATGTGGATATGTGCTATTATTTACTTTGTTTTATGCTTAACTGCTGTAGTAGTAGACACAGTAGTAGTACTGGTAGTAGTAACAGTAATAACAGTAGTATCAGTAGTAGTAGCAGCAATAGTACTACTAATAGTACCAGAAATAATGGCAATAGTAGTAATAATAATAAAAGTAGTAGCAGTAGTAGGAGGAGCAGTAGCACTAGTAGCAGTAGCTATAGCAGCATTAGCAGTAGCATTATTAGTAGTAATACTAGTACCAGCAATAGTAGTGGTAGTAGTAATAGTAACAGTTGTGTAGGACATCTTACTCACCCCCTTGTGCAGACAATGCTGATAATGCCCTGAGATCTGGAGGGATGTTTCACTTAGACTGCTTATATCTGATGCACACAGTGAGCAGGCAATGCATGGTTTAGGCAAAACAGTTTATTTGCAGTGTACAATGGTACATTTTTATTTGTGTCTTAATTTGTTTTGCTTATGTTCTTTACTCAGTTTTATAGATATATTTCTCATCCACTTTGCCCTTACCCTGTGGAGATGTTTGTCATGAGCTAATTATGCCTGATGCACAAGGTGGCCAAGAAATACATAAGAAAGGACAAGCCTGTCATATCTGAATGCTTCATTGTTGGTGTTTGTATTTGCTGGACATGTCATGTATTGATGTGATATTCCTGCATGTGTTTTATTGATTTTTACTTACTGCTTTCTTCTGCTAGTGTATTGTAGTATTTCTTAATTACAGGCTTATCACTCACCTTTGGTACTGCTTCTGAAAACATTATAGCCTGGTGTTGTCTATGTCTGATGTTCACAGTAGCCAGCTAGTGCATGTGTAAGAACATTGTGGCTTGTCTGTATGCTTTAAAGCTGCTGTTTATATCTGATTAACTCTTAATTTAATTAAGTGTTAAGTGCATGTACAATTTGGTGTCTCTTAGCCAGTGTCATCTCATATTGTGCTAACCTATATCTACCATGATCATCCCCTGCTGCTGGTTTTTCATCTGACCCCTCGTCTGTATCAGCTTCTCCTGCCTGTGGTGTTTTCAACAGAGTTCCCTGTCCTGGTGCCCCCATTGCATCTTTTTTCTAAGTATAATGTTATTTATTATGACATGCACAGTCAGTATTTTGGCCAACAGGGTCATATTGCAGGGCACCTCCAGATCTATTCAGAGAGCAGTACTGTGTTTTGAGCTGTAAAAATATATGCTCTATGGGATCTACTTCAAATGAGTGAAAATCTATATATTCGAATCCAAAATTACCAAGACAAGTTTACCAAAGCTGCATAACAATGAAAATTTAAAACAGCGAATGTCACATAATTGAAAATAGGTAACTTACATTTTGTAAGTTGCAGCACTAGAAAAAAGAATGGTGATGCTGCACGTGCATACCCCACCACGTGGTTCTTGTGCAGATGTGGGCATGCCATAGGTGTTTACCCTTTTCTTTAATGTAGTGCGATCTCAGAGCTTGTATATTTAATTTGTACAGCGTGTGGGGGGGGGAGGTGCAGCAGGACAGAGCCCTCCTGCAAAAATGTAAGACAAAATAAATTATGGTCTGGGACTCTTAGGTGGTGGGCTTGATCTTGGCAAACTATTTAAAATGGTAGTACACATTTGGTGGCAGTTTTCAATTAGGTGGCATTTACTGTTTCAAATTTTCATTGTTGTGCAGTTTTGGTAAACTCGTCTAGGCAATTCTGCATTTGAATATATGTGTTTTCGTTCATTTGAAGTAGACTTGCTCTATCATATCTCTAGTTTGTACATTTGCTGTAATGTAACCTTGCTCAGTGTAGCTTTCTTTTTCTCTTAGAAGTCCTGAGCTAAGGTTCTAGTGAATACACTGCATCCCCCACTAGTTGTCCTTGTAAGAAGTCACCCTTTGCACACCTTAGGTATAGGTCACAGGTGTACAATATGTGGGAATCATGGAAACTGCCTAAGTGACTTGCACACACATTATCAATGATACCTTATAAATTACAGATCACCTGGCAATTTATGGAGGGATACCCTTTTCTATTCACACACTTCATTCCGCGTTCACCAGGGTTCACTTTTATTTCAATGTGTGCAATCTATGCCCCCCAGTACCTCAGGGGAAATGAGCTATGAAAAAAATTTTGCATATTAGTAGTCCTCTCTCCTCTCGATTATGTGGAAACCAGATTTGCTCTCCCATATGTTGAAGCATTGTATTGAGGAACTGGTAGAGTATTCCTGAGGTAGAAGCCTGTGAAACCCCACTCTGTCCTATGAATGTCACTGACAGGTCTTTGCAGCTGAAATATCTAAAGTTACAAATACCATAGTATCCACTGGGATAGTTTCTCCATGATTTCCCTGTGGCCTAATGTGGGGCTGGCACAGGTCTACAGTGTCTTATTTGCTGCTTATTTTCACCCTCTAGTGGTCAGGTATTTCAGTTTCTTATAGTGTATAAGTCAAATGTGGTCTAAAAACCTTGTGACATTTGGCAGCAGCAGCACCACTTTCTGTGGCAGTTTATTGTAGACACAGGTTTAAAATGGCTGAGTCATCCCCTAACATTTTTAAAACTTTCCTGTGGCTGTATTGCAGCATGTGTTGAAATTCAGAGGTAAAGCAAGTACATTATGTTTGCATTCCTTTTATATGTGTCTAAATCACTCATCCATGTTTTTCTTGCTTCATTAGCACTATATAATCATTAGCATATTCTGCTCCTAACACTTGTTTTGTAGCTAGCTGCTGTGTGTGCTGCTGTTTCTTGAATCATAAACTGCATATGCATTGTTGCTCCTAGCACACACAAGTTTAATGTAAAGAGCAAGCACTCATTAATCTGGGCCACAGTGTCTGTGCATTGAGTATTTATCATTTTTATTTTGTTATAGGTAAAGAAAATATTTTCTCAGGGAAATGCACCAATGAACGTATGACATGTTTACTGTGAATATACATTCCGCTTCTGTGTTGGGACTACAAAAATAAAAATTGCATACATTGATAATGTATGCAATGTGTGTGCTAACTGCAAGAAAGAGAAATTCATTCTATGAAAATATATACCCCACCTTTGCTGAGATTTTAAGAAAAAGAAAAGCATATGTTGCAGGGATATACCACATATGTGTTCTGAGTTTAAGATGACATAACTTCCTCAAGAGAAAATAAGTGAAACACATGACTGGATATGACTCTGCAATGAAGAACCTTTCTCTTCAGATGATTTTCATACAGTTCTATACTACTGTGCATCACAGTCATAAAGCCTAGATTCCATAAACTTAAACGCAAGTATTTTCAGCTTTCTACTGGGCATTATGCATTGGTCAGCAATCTTCTTGATGAGCTGGTAAATACACTTACAATAGTTTACGATAAAATGTGGTTTGTGATACAAATGGGAAACAAAGAGCCCTCTGATGGAGTGACCAAATTTTTTTTTAAGTCTGTCTAATAAGTAACTTGCATGCTAACATAAATAATAGACTACAGTTTTAACTCCACGTGTACAGGCTAGAATTTTCATTGCTAATGATCACTACAGGGACAATTTTTTTATTGCATTTATTTGAAATGCAGCAAGGAAAGGAAAGGACAAAAAAGGAAGAGATAATATTTAGGTCTGTAATGGAAAAAGGAGTTTAATACCAAAAACTAGGTACTGGTACTAGGCAGAATACTGCAGGAAAGCTGTCATGAATAGGATAGGATAGGATGGGATAGGATAGGATAGGATAAGATGGGATGTAATGGCCTTTGCAGAAACCAAGGGGTTGTTCTTTACTGCTGATGCTAAATAACAGTTAGTAAGAAGATACAATAGACTAGCAAATATAGCAGATATCCTCTGAGGGGACATACAAGAAAGCAAATTATTGCTAATCATGCAGTCATGAATAAGAATGCTAACTGCATGCAAACAAAATAAAATATGGAATACTCCCATAAGGCTGTTGGCTATGTGGCAGTGTTTCACAGATGTGTGGAATACTGACACCCAGCCCTCAGTCCTATGGGAATGAATGGACATTAACAGCCTACAGGTGCAGTCTCATTCACCAAAGCTGTGTCAGAGGGAAATAAAGCACATTCATTTTTCTGTATTTTTTTTTTTATTATAAAGACGTTTAAAATAATGCCAAAGGAAAACTGCAAAATCAAATACACTGCTGATGCCAGCCCAGTAATAGCAAAACATGGAAAAGACTCAGAGGTCGGTCAGCAGCATGAGGCAACATTACATTATTCAAGCACTGTGAGGAAGTGTGTTTAAAGTCTCTTGTCAGATATTAACCTCAGAGGGTTGGAAGAGTTTTAACCATAGACAGCAGAATTGTATTAATCATCTCTGAAAATCATTACACTTTCAGCGTAACAGAATAAGTAGGCTCTGCACCGTTATTTCTTATTTACTGCATATTGGCAACTTCATTTTGATGTATTTGGCAGAATGGTTGTGTTTTATAAGCACTGAGTGTTAACACCTATAGAATCAATACTGCAGAACATAACCCATATACATAAGTTTGTGTAGTGAGAGGTGGCCTTAAAGTGCCGACAGCAGTGAAAGGACAGCATTTAATATTCTGCTTTATGATATTAGGCCCATCTAACAAATACAGAAAAAAAGGATTACAGAGCATTCATGCTTTTCTAGTCACTAGTAGAAAGGACAATAGTCTGGTGATTTCTCACTTTACCATAATCAGTGATAGCAAGGATGTTTTGGGGCACTAAGCACTAAGTCATAGTGTTGGATAGTATAGGTTTTCAGACAGCTGTCTCTTTAAAATCTTTCAATGTACTTTTTTATAAACATCATAACACATTTATTTAATTTTAATATCATGCTGCTACTGATGAATTGGCCTTCACAAGTATTGCCCTTCATATACCTGCTTGCTGATACACATTACTGTGCTATGAAGAGCACTGTTAAATTGTGTTAGTCCATGGTATCATGTTTCAGTCGGTATTCACCTTATTTCTGGTATATTCTTGCTACTCACAAAAAAGAGAAATGAAACATGCTTTTCTACATTATTTTACAAATGCCATGTACAACTGTTTAGCCCTCAGGCTTAAAAAAGAAAGGGACTCTACAGTGGGATATCTAAACCGATAAGGACGAAAAACAGATCCTTGACTACTGGGTCTCTCAACAGTGCTCCCTCCTCAGATGGCCTGACTGCACTTAGAATGCAAATTGAATCACCTTCCCTAGCAGCTTTCACTCTCCATTTCCAAAATTACTTCACAATATATGAGTTTTACTTGGAACTTAATATTGTATGAATTTTTTTCCTTAACTGTTTTGTATCTTGAGTTAAAATAGATGAGAAATGCAGCAATTACAATTCTGGCACAAATATATAAGTGCTCTGGATAGTTTTGTGTTGTAGTTATGTTTAAATGGTTATCCTGTATGAGATACCAAAGAGAAATCTTATTCATACAGGTCACTAAGAATGGCCATTTCTCCTTCACGTCAAAGTACAATAAGCTTTTAGTTTATTCTGTTAAGAAGTAACAGTGCCTGTTCAACTCCCTGTATAGGGGTGTGGGTAAGATCTTTTTTCTGGAAATGTCTGAAAATGAGTGAATTGAATAGACTGAATTTTGTTCACAGGATTTCTGCCAAACATTATTTTTTGCCATTTCTTATATATGACAGGGAGTTAGAGGAATCAACCAAGGAAGAAAAAAATCAAAAATCATCCTCATATTAGAATATACACTCAACTTTTATATAGCATAAATTACTGGTTAACATTAATTCCTAATGACTAATTTGAAGATTCTTGTAAGAAATTTACATTTAATGCAACAATATAGAGTCTATAGACCATCTGATATAAGATCATACATGCAAAACCACTCATGACCTCAATACATGTGAGTCTAATACAGTTAACTATGCAAGTAAACTAGTTTTGTTCAGGAAAAAAAGGCTACCTCATTTCCTCTAAAACAGGGAATGAGTTAAAAACTTGCTGTATGATTAATTGGCATATTATTTCGGAGTATGGCTGCATGTGGGAAAAAAATAACATTCAAGGCTTTACTGGAAAAGCTCAATCAAACTCTGTCATAAACTGCTGTGAGTGAAAGGTTAGTTTGTTTTTGTGTTTTGCTTTCTTGTCATTTTCTATTCATTCCTTGTCTTATTTCTATTTTGTATATTGTGGTGCATTTTCATTACACTGTGTTTTAATTGCATTCTGCTTTCAACTGCACATTTAAACTAGGATAGAGACCAGAGCTGTGCCACTTGTGAGTCACACACAAATACATTTTTTACTCACTCTCCCACACTGTTTTTTAAACTAACAGCCTCTCTAGCTGCCTGCCCCTTTTGTTAATTTGACTGCATATTTACTACTCTCTCCTCTTCCATTGGCTATTGTCAGTAAGCACACAATTATTAATTTGTGAAGTCATGACTACTCCTTCAGCTATTTAAATTTATTGGCCATCCCACTGTATTCCACAGAACAAGAATACTAGGTCTCCACCCGCATCTAATCTAGCTGTCTCTTTTAAAATTAGTGTAGTAAACTTTTAATATCCACTTAAGTAATACACTTCATCAGAAAACAATACAAAGAAAATCACATACTTTCAATACATTTCAAAACCATCACATGACCAACAAATCAATTAAAATAATTAGGTGACTAAAATACTAATTCATGTTAATCCATTTTAGTCTCCTGTTAGCTCCAGTTAGTTACATGACACTTAATATTTATGTGTTCATTCAAACCTGGTGTTTTATTAGCTCCCAGCTTGATTTGCCAAAAACATTTTCTAATTTCTACTTGATTTTTAAAATCACCACCCCTCTTATTCAAACTAACCTGTAGCAAAACTGTAAAACAAAACTTTTAAAATTTTCAGAAGTTATTGCATGTTTAAGCAAAGCATTATTTAAATGCATTTACTTTATAGCATTTAAATTTTCCATAACCCTATCACTAAGTTTTCGAGTTGTTATACCGATATAAAATGAAGTGCAATTGGAACACAATTCAATATATATAACTCTGACAGAATCACAATTACATCTAACATTTGGATATATGTTATAAAACAAGTGTGGCAAAACCACAAAAGACCCCTCCTTAATGTACCTACAAATGTTACACCTATTACATTTGTAAGTACATTTCTTATTCTACGTACCAATAATTCCACTACTGTCTTTGGATTTTTCTAACAATTGTTTTAAACTATAATTTTCAGTGCAAAAAAACTGTGGTGCACTCTCTAACACATGTCCTAATTCTCTATGTCCTTGAATAATTTTTTTTATCATGTTTTCTCCAAATTACTCTTCTTCTCAAACCCAAATAATATCAGAGAAAATGAAAAATATCATTACTAATCATGTGAGAAGCCTGGTTACTCTTCCAATGTATGCAACTAATCGAAAAGGTGCTTTTTCTATGGATGTTACTTTCAAACTCTTTCTTTGCTGAGTCACATTTTAAATCCACATCCAAGAAATTTACTTGTGTTTCTTTAGAATTTAATGTAAAAACTAAAAAATTAGTGCTATCACTTAAACTACTCAAAAAACTATCTAAACTAAATTCCCATTTGAAAATAAAAAAACAAATCGTCTACAAACCTGTTATAAAAAAATAATATTGTCAAAATACTGTGTTTTAGGCAACATTTCATTTCTCACCAACCAAGCTCCAAGTTAGCATATGCCGCGGAAGTAGCTGCACCCATTGCTGCTCTTTTTATTTGTCTATAATTTGTTTGTGTCTTTCGGCTTTTCCCGGTTTGGGGTCGCCACAGTGGAACTCTGGTCCGCTAATGAATGGCAGTAGATTTTTACATGCTGGCTTGCCGGGCCTAACGCACAACCTTCAATAAAGGAAGACGCTCTAACTGAGAATTGAACGGCCAATGTCTAACTGTAAGGCGACAACGCTACAGCAGCACCATCACCACAGTATTTATTTGTCTATAATAAACGTTGATTTGTCTAATAAATTTTGTGAAACAAAAAAAAATTGTTTTCCAAAACAATCTCTAAAAGTTTGCAATATAACTGTACGATATTGCCATCTATTTTACCATATTTAATTAGATAACTTCTTAAAAATTCAACACCTTTATTGTTAGGTATAGATGTAAATAAAGAAACAATATCAATAGTAATTAATGTTATTGTTTCACCATTTCTCAAATATGTTGAAGAAAAATTCTTAATATGGTTTCAAAAGTCCCATGAGTCCTGGCAGTAGGAATTTAACTTTTGGACAATGGGATTTAACACCAAATTCAAATAAATAGAAATGCCCTCTGTAATACTACCACTACCTGACAAAATTGGTCTAAAGGGTTTTTTTTTTTGGGGTCCTTACGGATCTTAGGAATTCCAAATAGGACCCCTATACATGGATGTTTGCTATAAAAAAGTCATATCACCTTAAATCAATTTCCTTATTTAACAACATATATTCCAATAATAAATACACTTGACTATACTTCGTATTAATTTCACCAATAGAAATTACTCGATGTTCATTTTTATTGTTCAAAACTTTTTCCAAGGCAACATGATAATCACAAACATTCATTATTACAAGTCCCCCACATTTGTCACCTTTCATAAAACGTGAATTGTGATTCTCACATAATTCTTTTAATGCTTTACATTCTATACTAGCTAAGTTGTAAAACAAATTACTATTTTTAGCATTCAAGTGTTCCCTGATATCTCTCTCACAAAACACCTTTACATTTTTTAACATAAAATGTAAAGCTGGATTAAAAGTAGAAGGTCTTCTAAAACATTCCTGTAAACTAAATATAAACATCAGATTTAATTTTCTGATGTACATTTTCAACTGTGAAAGAGTATACATTAAATTAGCCCTGGGACTGTGAATAAAACTGGAACCAAGGCTCAAAACAGAAATATGTTCATTATTTAGTTTAAAGTCACTTAAATTAAAAATTTTTAACTGCTCTGAAATGGGCCAGATTGTTTCATCTTTACCTTGCTGTGGATGCGACAGTAACTGGAACTGCCTGCCATTTGCTGACAAACACTAGATTTGGTTTCCAAGTTTTTTGGCTCATCTTCACACACAGTAATTTCATCTGGGTAATTCGAGCTATCTTTTCCTAACAATAAATGTTCTTTATCAAGAGAAGTACTGTCCCAATGGACCTCTGCTTGAATATCTAGGCATCTGATATCATCCTGTGCAGTACGTTGATTTCTGCCTTCTTTTATGAGTGCTTGCTTCCTCGATCCCTCTGATTGGCTAAACACATTTTCAGAACCAGTCCTACTGTTGTTTGATTTTAAAAAGTTAGAAGCCATCTGGGGAGGTTCTTTTAAATACCCTGTTTGAAGTCTATTTTTATCTTTATGTAAATTGGTATTTTTACTGGAACATGCACCTACCCACACATAGGCTGTGATAGTCTGATGAGTACCATGATCACGTTCCATCTTCCTTAATTTAACGGATATCACAGTTTTTTTCAAAATGATCAACACCAGTTAACATGTGATCATATAAATATTTAGTCTCTGGGGAATTTAAAAGAAAATGCTAAAGTTCATTGTCCCATTCTTCTACTTGGATCAATTAACAAATCCTTGTTTTTCTTGATTATTTATTTCAAGAAGTCCAGTCCCATGTTATTGAAAAACTGCAGTAGTTGTTTAAAGAATGGATCTTCATTACTCACTCTGTTCAGAACCTTGAAAACACGCAAGCCTTTCAGCACTATGTGTGTTTTGTTACAGCTTTCAAAATACTGATTTTCAACCAGGACTGCACAATATTTCTTTACATTTTTTTCTATTTTACTAAGGACTTCATCAATGTCTATATCGATACTACTGTCCTTTCCAAAATTATCATCACACATAAATGGATTGAAATTAGTACTAAGTGCTATATGAACATCTTAATAAGTCATAGGAACAGAGACCTTACCATTATAGTTAGAATTCATTGGGAAATGTTTTACAGTCTCTATATCATTGATTGAATCACAGGAAAGGTCTAAAAAACTCTTTTTGTTGTTCTTATTTCCAGTTTCATGATTTTGACTAAGCAAACACAGATATCTTGCACAGAACCCAAAAGTTGTAACAAAACTTTATCCTGGGAACCAAGTCCAGGATGCAAAGACATGTCCATAAGCAGGTCTTCTGAGGAACCAGCCATCAGTGTATAACCAGAACCAAGGAACAAAAAACACCACTAGGGCTGAGTGAGCTAACAAACCACAATGAAATAAAAAATCCACTAAACCACAGAAGACCCAAAAGTCCTTTTAGCGTAGTAAACTTTTAGCGTAGTAAACTTTTAATATCCGCGTTCATAATACACTTCATGAGAAAACTATGCAAAGAAAATCACATCCTTTTAAAACCATCACATGACCAATTAACCAATTAAAATAATTAGGTGACTAAAATACTAATTCATGTTAACCCTTTTAGTCTTCTGTTAGCTAAATTACACTTAATATGTATGTGTTCATTCAAACCTGGTGTTTTGTCAGCTCCCAGCTTGATTTGCCAAAAAACTTTTCTAATTTCTACTTGATTTTTAAAATCACCACCCCTCTTACTCAAACTAACCTGTTCCAAAACTGCAAAACAAAACTTTTAACATTTCCAGAAGTTATTGAGTGTTTAAGCATAGCATTATTTAAATCCATTTTCTTTATAGCATTCAAATGTTCCTTAACCCTATCACTAAGTTTTCTAGTTGTCATACTAATATAAAATGAAGTGCAAGTGGAACACAATGCAATATATATAACTCTGACAGAATCACAATAACATCTAACATTTGATTATATGTTATAAAACAAGTGTGGCAAAACCACAAAGGACTCCTCCTTAATGTACCTACAAATGTTACACCTATTAAATTTTTAAGTTTAAGTTAAGGGGGTGGGAGGAGGGCAGAATGGTGCAAACACAAAGTGCAGGGTTTGATTCTCACATGGAGTACTTGGCTAGGCTTAAAATGACCCACAAGTGTAAGTAGCCTAGTACTAATCAATGAACCTTAAGTACCTTTCTTTTTACACATACCAATAATTCCACTACTGTCTTTGTATTTTTCTAACAATTGTTTTAAACTATAATTTTTAGTGCAAACAAACTGTGGTGCACTCCCTAACATGTTCTAACTCTCTATGTTCTTGAATAATTCTCCAGTTATCACTAATGTTGTTGTTGTGTCTTTCGGCTTTTCCCTGTTAGGTGTCATCACCACTAATGATTGGCAGTAGATTTTTACATCCTGAGTTGCCAGCCCTGACGCACAACCTTCAATGAAGGTACACCAATTCACGCATGTCTTCACACAGAAGACGCTCTAGCTGAGAATCGAACAGGACAACATCTTACTGTGAGGCGACAACGCTACCACAGCACCACTACCACAGTTCTTCTCCAGTTATGATTTTCTTAATAGTAAGGGTGTCTATAGACATATCTACTGTGCAATGTGGTGCTTGATTTTAATCATGTTTTCTCCAATTTACTCTTCTTCTCAAACCCAAATAATATCAGAAGAAAATGAGTATATCTCTCAATTTTGACCTCATGAACAATTTCTTCTAGTAATTTCAAAGGATAACCTCTCTTTACAAAAAGGGATGTAATGAATTTTGTTTCATTATCAAATAAAATATCACTACTAATCATACGAGAAGCCCTAATATATTGTCCCCTAGGAATATTACATTTCTCTTACAATATCAAATGTTTTTTAGACAAATCAATAGGAAACTGCAAATTCACTCTCATTTAACAGCCATGTCCCTCACTGAGAGGGGCAAGAAGTAAATGTCCCAATATATCCTTGTTGTGCCTGCCTCTGGGTCATCCTTATGTAAATGAATAAGAGCTGTGAACCTATTTAATAAAAACTTCCATGTTGCAGGGTTTGATTGCCACCTCGCAGGACAGCTTTCATCTTGGTTAGATTGAGTAGCAACTAGAATGTTTGGCCATTTTTAAAATGTATTTATTTATTTATTTATCTGATTTTTGTTTACTGGGTAGAGCACTGATCAAATTTGAACAATTTCGGTGTTATCTCAAAGACTATAAATTATCTAAGTTATTCTTTTATTCATTGGTCAGATTGTTCATAACTATACTGGAATCAAATGCAGAAACCACCTGCCTTTTTTCAGTTAAGAGTTGTACTTTGTATGCTGTAGTTAAACTTTGCAATTCTATCAGTAACAAGTAAAAATATGCATGTTATCAACTGTATCACTGATGAAAGTAACAGCATTCATTTAACACAGACTTACAGGGTTATTATAACATTTCCCATATGGTAGCCTGAGTTGACAACCTGCCACCTTCATAAAAGATACCACCATTCTGAAGATCTGTCTCTTTAATGATTTAAGAGAAACATGTCAATGCTTCCATGTGAGTCCGCAGTTATACTGTGAACACATTCTGTCATACATTCATCATTAAAGTCCTCATTCAGCATCATGACCATATCAGTGCCTGAAGAGATACATGTCACAACAACACAAAATTCCATAGCTGGATGGAAGCAAGCTATTCACATATATTTTGTGACACAATATCCCAATTAAGACCTAAACCTGATGCTATCTTGCCATTGGAAACTCATGTAGGTACATATTTATGCTGCCAAGTGATTCCGAGAATTGCTCAGCTGTGTAAATTAACACAGCTGGCCAAGAAAATCAACTTAGCAAAATGCTGTTATCAACCATTATAGTCAATAGAAAAAAACTGCATTCTTGGCAAGTTCGGCAGAGAAGTAGTGGTGCAGGACTGAACGAGTGTGTGTATGTGAAAAGCAGTATGTGCGTGTGCATGTCTTCAGTGCTGCAAATGGAGCAGGTTGACTGTATATGTGACTGTGTGTGTGACTGTGTTTCTACCTGGGAGGTCATAGTAGACTGTGTGTGTGAGTGTGTGTGTGTGTGTGTGTGTGTGTGTGTGTGTGTGTGTGTGTGTATGTGAGTGTGTGTGTGTGTGTGTGTGTGTGTGTATGTGAGTGTGTGTGTGTGTGTGTGTGTGTGTGTGTGTGTGTGTGTGTGTGTGTGTGTGTGTGTGTGTGTGTGTGTGTGTGTGTGTGTCTTTCACAATTTTTACAGTAATGACTGGAAAAGTGTATCCACAAGTCTGACTAAGTGTGGGGTAAGTGTGTGTTATATTGAGCTGAAACCTCTTTGTGTGTGCAGGTGGGATTTCTTTGTATGTGAGTGCATGTGGTCATGAATGTATGTATTTGTGTGTGTGTGTGTTGGGGTGCTGGGTGTAACTGTTACACCTGCCAACCTAGCTTCCAACATTTCTTGACAAAGCCAAAAATAGAGGGAGAATAAATTGCCACATTCAGGTTCAATTTAAATATTACTCTAATTCTTTTAAAAATATAATAGGACAGCAGGCATTCCATCCACACGTACACTGTAAAAACAATAAGACATATGAATCTGTTAAGTTTGCTGTTACTGTTTGACTATATGTCTTTGTGACTTGCAGAATGATATAAAACATTATGAAAGATGCAGCAAATATACTTAGCAATAGCAGGATGTTTGGCAAACTTATGAATAGTTGAGGGGAATGGTGCCTGTGCTATTGTGATGCATTGTCCAGCAAACGATACAAATGCTGTAAGGTGCATTTAGTACTAGCAGAGCAAAACAGCAATTCAGAGACATACAAATTAGTTGATAATTAGTTTATATCATTATGGCTAATGCTGTCTATCAATTGCATTTTCATGAACGTGTCAGTTGACCTACCTGAAGAATACACTTTCCTCAACTGCAGACCTCAATTTCTGAATCATTCACAATATGTTTATAATACTAAGCTAACATTTTCCTTTTGAGGGTTGTTTAAACTCTGGTGTCAGAAACTCTACAAATCTACATAGAAATGAAAATAACTGCTAGCAACTTTATAGACATATATTGAACTGAATTTCTAAAGTACAGTTTTCAGTACAAAATGTTTAGAGTTCTGATGTTCTTAAAAATGATTAACAACATAAATGAACAAAGGCAACGTACCAACGTACCAATAAAAGTTTAATGGAAAGCTTCCAGGAATACAACCCTTCCTCAAAAAATGATTGCCATGATTTAAATGCAGTACTCGTCTGAAACCAGTTTTGATATACGTATAGTATTAATATTTTAAGATGCTGCTCATTTAAAAGCTGCACAAGTATTAACACATACAAATCTGATTGCAGGTACAAACGTGGTTAATAATAATATTTAGGAAAGTTATGATATACTTTGCCATAAACATGTCATTCAATAACTGACCAAAAGGTTGGTATAATATTGTGTAAGCTGACTGCTTGGCAGGCAGCTCATCAGTATATTGTTACAATCAAGCTAAATTTCATTTGAAAGGCCAGATTCTGTGAACAAGAGATTTGCAGATGCAGCTGGTATTCATGTGCTGCCTTTTCCCCAGTTCCAGGCACCCAAATGCAGTTCTAGCTCAAACAGTGACTTGATGTCACTGGACTCAACTGAAGCATTCTGACCGGCCAAATGCATTAGGCTTAAGCTCATGATAGGTCAGACTTGGCAAAAGAAAATGCAGAAAGTCAGAAATACTAAATGAATAATGTATGAGACTTAATTACAGAATGGATAGCCAGTGAGGGATTTTATGCCTCCATGATCTGTGCAAATATTTAGAACTGACTTCATAGTTGTTTGGCCGTGTGGCTTATTTGACATTATGTTCAGTTTTGCAGCTGTGTCACTGTTTAAATAAAATCAGTGATATTATTTAAAGTTATCCATCACTTCAAATGCATTGTTCATAATGTAGAAAGCATCCTGGTATTTAATGTGTTGGCCCTGCAAAGTGTACAGCAACAGTTATTGATGAAGTTTCTCTCTTTCCCATTGAAATTTTGATCCTTCTAGTGAAAAAAATGAAAAGCAAAGCAAGAAAATGATAAAACAATGAAAATCAATGTATAGACATTTGAAATATGTGCTAAATTAGGTAGACAAAGAAATTAATACTTCTTAAACAATTTATCATTTTGAGTGTAAGAAAAATAAAATGACATCTAAAAGTGCAGGATACAGGTAACTATATATTATAGGTGTGTGGCCATAAATAAACAGTAAATACCTTCAAGATAAATGTATAATGATAGAGGTTAAACATACTATGATAGACCTGAAGCTGTATTCAACAATGAGGTTTGTTGCCAACAAGGAAGATGTGCATTTGGTCAGCCAAAAAGCAAACAAACAAAAACAAAATAAAGGAATTCCTCAGATACATGACCATTGCTTGAGAAAGTTTTGTTTTAGCTGACACCTGAAGAACACAATCACAGCTATCAAGTTAAAGAAGGGTAGGAGAAAATTTTATAATTTTCCAAAACAAACAGAATAGCAAGCAATATCAACTTGATTTTTGAAAATAGTACAAATTCTTGCTGGGGTTGACCTCTAGTTACTGTGTGTGTGTGTGTGTGTGTGTGTGTGTGAGAGAGAGAGAGAGAGAGAGAGAGAGAGAGAGATGCAAGGAGATGATACTCTCAAATTATATAAAGTTAATGAAAAATATATCATGGGTCAAAGTGACAGGATCTGGACTGCTTATATGAGGTAAACTTTGCTATGTGGTGACAGCCAAATTGTAGGCTGCTGTACTTTGGGAACTGCAGATTAGAAATGATGTGGAAAGAATATATTAATATTCTATTTATATTAGGAATATTATAGTCTTTGACAAGCATGACTTATATTAGGAATATCATAGTCTTAGACAAGCATGACTTAAGTGACATAAGCCGCTTTATATAACACGCCACACCGTTGGTAGTTTGGATAATAAAATAATTAACATACAGTTCTATAATGTTAATAATAACAATAGACCCTACAAGAGATCATGAATGATGAGCAGTTAATTTCCAGTAGGGGTATGTTCAATAGACCTTCTCTTCATACAGATAACCATTTTTTTTTTATTAATATTGGTAAAGTCTCTGAATACATCATATTTCATTTTCTTCCAGTCTTTATCCAGAAAACATTATTACCTAGCTGTTTGGACACCTTTTTAAGTCTACCAAAGTATTGCTGTTTCTAGTGTTATTAGTATGTTTAATGAATTTAATCCCAAAATATTTTCTAGATCCTCGTTATTTAAAAGTTATTAAATCCATATCGTTACCTCTGAACAACCTATAATTTACTAAACATAATTTTAACTTCCTTAATGTGTCTTCATAACTAATGCTCCTCCAATATTTATTTGTTTGGAATAATATTGTACTTTCTCCATTCTTTTTATCTCAGTTTCATTATATATATATATATATATATATATATATATATATATATATATATATATATATATATATATATATATATATATAATTAGACCTATAGTCAATGATCAGTCTAACAATGCTTTAAATTTAGTAATCAAGACATATTCATCCATTAGACAGTTCTCATTAAACTATTGGTTGCTATAAAACATCCCTTTATTACTTCTGATACCCATCCTTTGAATTTTAAATCCAGTTTAATCATTATTCCTGAATCTCCCACTTAATTACATAAATGAATAATTGAATTGTTCAGGCTTTAGGGATATCCCAGATTACTAGTGCTCAGATGCATTAATCTTCACATTGTTGTCATTGGAGGATACTCCATTGCTTATGACCCAACCATATTTCTCATCCAATTAAGCCTGCTTAATATGTAATCAAAACTGTACAGTTTTGGTTATGGGTAAATATTGTACCTCTACGTTACAGCTTTGTGGTTTCTGCTTGATATGTAGTTGGTCTCTCAGTTCCGTAATCATTTCTGCCACACAACACTGTAGTACTTTTGGAAATGATGACATAAACAAGTGCAAAAGAAAAAGTTCTAATGTCAAACATTGACACACCCAGTTTTTGTATATTAATTTCATTTGACTCTATCTCTTACAAGCAAACAAACAAACAAACAAACAAACAAACAAACAAACTGTTTCCTTGTTATCATATAACCAGTTAATAATACAGAGTATAATATAATGGCTGAAACCCCCTCTTTCCAAAATATTTATTATAGTGTAGTGGATCCAAATCAAATCTCTTTGCAAGGTAGACATATAGTATACCGACAGAAAGACATAAAAAGCTTTTACAGTACTTGAATAGACATATATGAAAGTATGTTGAAATATGACAACATAATATATACCTTCAGTTGATTCCCAATATATTAATGAGGCTTATAGGCCTTTAGTTGTCTGCCTTTAAAGAATCCCCATCCTTATAAATTGGACTAATATATACATTTAACCAACGGGTATGTATCTATACACTGTTGAAATAAGCATGTCAATATTGTCTATATTCTGCACTAAATTTTACCCACATTATACCCATATTTTTTTATTTGGTCCAGGTGATGTATCTTTCCTAGCCATATTTGATGTTTGCAGTGCAGTTTGCTGAAGTTTTTAGAGATTCCTCAGTCCTTTATGGTATGCATATGGCCATTTAACACCTAATTCAGACTGATAGACTTGTGATAAAGTATTTGACAGACAATCTTGTCATTGCCTTAGAAGTTGAAGTATTAGCGCCATCTATGTTTAAAATAATTTTACCACTTTTCCCATAACAACTTTAGGATACATTCCTAAAGTAGCTTTTGTTATTTTCAAAGATGTTATTTGCCACCATGAAATCATTTGCTTTTTAACTTTTCTAATAAAAACTCATTTCATTTTTACAATATATCACTATCTAATTTTGTTAGAAACTGATATATACTATTTCGTCCTTATCCATGTTGTTTTATTTTCTCTTCTAATTTATTTTTAACCTCAGTGGTTAGAAAGCAAATCTTGCAAGTTGTAATCTCTTCCCTTTAACACACTAGGAGTTAATTCATCTAATGCAGTTTCCATTAGTTCATAAACAATTATCTAAATGTCTATTATATGTCAACAACTGACATATTTCTTTCAGTCCCATTTAAAAATATATCATGTATAACTGTAAAGTCAGCTTTATAGTAATTCCTGTATATTACACTAGTGCACCTTCCCAATTCAAAAAAACTATGCCAATTGAACAGTTGCTAACAGAGTAATCTGACTTTCCTAATAGTGTACTGACCTTCATATCAAATATGGTCACTGCCTTAGAAATCAAACTGCTTTTAAAAGTTGATAGAGTCTTGTAGGAATATTAACTTGTGCAGTTGGTGCCATGATTAGTCAATATGTCATCATGGCATAACCCAACTGTTTCTATCCTATTAGGATTGCCTAGTTTATATCCAGTGAATTTCAATGTACTGCTAGCATAATATCAGACCATTTTGCAGAAATCTCCAGTTTTTTTGACAACGTTTTCACTTACTGATTTGTCTGCCTGGGGTGGCGGGTATAGAATTCTATTATATTTATCTATGGCACTGTCCTTAGTATATTTACTGTTACTATTATAGTTTATATGGAGATTTATTGTTTCTGTCATGAAAATAAAAATGTCTGCTCCTTTTTTTATTTTAATGTTAGATTATGAATTATGGTAGAGTATTGCAAACAATTCTTGCACTATATTCAGTGAGTAAGTAGTGATAATTATAGAAAATGGAGAAAGTGATAATTAGAAAAATGCAACAGACAGGTTTGCAAGCAGTGAATGAAAAGCAACACACAATATGCACAGTATCCTAATCGAGGCATCTACATATGGCTGAGGCATGTGGAAATAGAGGCTCAGTTCTGCAACTCAAAATATGTGCCTCAAATGCACAGCTCATCTATTGGGCGAATTAGGTAATTCAAATGTCAACAGTATGCCAAGACATAATTAAACAGTAGTGGTAGTTGTATTACTTTATCAGTTCTGGAGTTCCATAATGTAAAGCAGTCAGAAAAATAAACTTCTATTTGCACACACTTGGTTATCAGCTGAGTTAAAAAAAGGTAAAATGAGATGAGGAAGATGGAGCAAATGGATTGAAATGTGACTGAAATAAGGATTTAAAGGCAGGAGAGCACAGATCATGGAGGAGGAGGATGGAATTTATATATAGGGAGAGAGTGAAAATGTGGGGAAAAGAGAAGAGGAAAGAACTATAAAAAGAATTTTAGAGGAATAAGGAAAGTTGTTAAAGCAGTTTACAGTATAAAGGAAGACAAGGTTAAATGCATAAAGAATAAGAAGCAATAAATATAGAAATCTAGTAGACAAGCCAACTGTCAAGAGGAAAAAATGTGGTTCAACGTACATTTATTTAGTGTAATGTTAGAAGTGGTGCATAATGGTTGACATAGGAAAGACTGGTAATGACAGAAAATATTAACTATCAGTTTGATAGCATCTATGATTAGTTTTATTAGAGGTCTGAGAAACTCATGATACCCTTTGTTCAATTTTGTTTCTAGAAATGGATTGGATGAGTATTGGTTTGATGGCTACTTACATTTTTTTTTTTTTTTTTGCAAAACTGTTATCCATTCTGAGATTGAATTATGAAGTTAAGGACTAAAGCCTGCCTATTTCAATGGTTAGTAAGCCTAATTACTCTGCAGCATATCTTGATGGCTACAAAAGCATTTGAAACACCAAACTGATATAAATATATTTTCTGCATTTGCTCTGCTTCAGTGTTATTTAATAAGACTGTGCTGCATTTATTTATTATCACTGTTTTCTGCCTGCATTGTTTGCTTTAGCTTGTTGATTGCCTTGCTTCTGTTCTGATATTTGTGTCCATTTAATTTTCCCACCCACCCAACTGTTGTTGTATCCTTAAAAGTTGGTGTTTTTTGAGTTGCCTGCCTCTGCTATAAATTTGATTTTGGATGATCCTCTCAGTCCTATCATAGCAGCTTATTCTACTGAGTACAGTGAGATCATTTGGGAAGGTCCAGCCCCTTAGTTTCTTAACCTTGACTTATCTTCTATTTCATCCCATAATACTAACAAAAAATACTATATTTGTATCTCTTCTTACTTTATTTTGCTTTTGCTGCTTGTTCTTAAAAGTGATAATTTCTATTTATACTGCTGCTTTTATTACTGCCTGATTAAATTGTAATTGTTATTCTAAGCATCTTAGTTTTGGTTTAAGGACTTGGGTTTCAGTCAAGTTATTTTTGCATTAAGAAGGTTTGTGGTCTGTACTCTTGTGGGAGGAGAGCATAGCCTCTGCCCTTCTGAGATATGTATTGCTGGGTGAAGACTTATTGTACGTTTGTTCCAGTTTAAGTCCTAGAGTTTCAAACTAGTTATTTTACATTAGGAAGATTTCTGGTCTAAACTATTGTGGCAGGAGAGGATAGCCTACACCCTTCTAAGCTGGTAATTGCTGGCTGAAGGCTTATTGTGTCTGTTATTCTGTGTCTTAGTTCTGGTCTAAGCACTTGGGCTTCAAACCCAAACTTATTGTGCCTGTTATTCTATGTGTCTTTCTTCCAGTTTAAGCACTTGGGTTGCAAACCACTTATTTTATGTTAGGAAATTTTGTGGTCTTAACTCCTGTGGCAGGATAGAATAGCTGACTCACTCCTAAACTGAGAATTTCTGGGTGAAGGCTCATTGTCGCTCTTATTCTGAAAGTGCCTTAGTTCTGGTTTAGACATTTGCACTCCAAGACAGTTATTTTACACTAGAGGAGTTGAGGTCTGGACTCTCGTGACGGGACAGTGTGGCATATACTCTTCTAAGCTGGGAATTGCTAGTGAAAGCTTATTGTGCCTATTATACTAAGTGTCTTTATTCTGGTTTAAGCACTTGGGCTTCAAACCAGTTATTTTGCATTAGGAAGATTTGTGGTCTAGACTCTTGTGGCAGGAGAGCATAGCCTACAGCATTCTAAGGTTGAAATTGCTGGTTGGAGGTCTATTGTGTCTGCTATTTTGAAGTGTCTTAATTCTGACTTAAGCACTTGGGCTCCAAAACTAGTTGTTTTACATAGGGAGGCTTTGTGGTCTAGTGGTCTAGACTGTAGTGGTAGGAGAGTGTGGCTTATTGTTGGTGAATTGATGCTTTATTTAAACTGACCTTTGCTGTTGTGACTATGATTTTATGCACTTTGGATTTCTAGTACATCTGCATTTTGTAGTGTAAGCCAGATTCAGACTTGTTGAATCTAGACTGTTTGCTATCACTGGCATTAAAACCAGCCCTTCATTGAAATACTGAAGGATATGAGGCATCCGTTGCTTCTAACTAACTGTAAGCATGTGTTTTTACTCTTATTTTGCACTTTAATTTGTATTTGCATTCTACTGTCTGTCTTAATTGTCTGAACTGTTTCTTTTTGCCAGATTTTACTGTTTGATGTACTAGTTCAGCTGTAGCATAGCCCACTTCCAAGTTTGCTGTTTCTGGGTCTGTTTTGTAACTTCTGAGCATCAAATTCAAGCCATCCTTGCTGGTGAAGGCCCTTCTGCACCCTTGTTGGAGGAGAGTGCTGTCTGGGACTCATCTAATTGGGGGTGATTGGACTATTGCTCAGAGAGAGTGTCTTTATTGGCTAGTTTGAGCTAAAAGGGTTATTCCTTGTTTTATTTAAGCTACACATTTGCATTGTTTGCATGTAGCACATCATTGAGCACTGTCATACAGTGGTGGTTGCCATAGAGATGCAAATGTTTTGCTTGTTAAATTTTTCCCTTAGCCCTTTGCTTGTGTTCCTCCAGAGATTTTTCGTGGTCCTCCTTTACTGTCAGGTGGAACACTAAGTCTAGCCTCAGAGGTACCAACACACCTCTCACCCACTAACCATTCCTAAGTGTGACCTCTTTTCCTGACCATATAAATTTACCTAACACTATGGACGGACAATTCCCCACAGCTTCTCCAGCCAGCTTGGTTGACATGGGCATCCTAAGGTGCTGTAGCAACTGCCTAATGTCCACTGACATTCCTTTACTCCTAGTCCACACATACTCAACATGTGAGAGATGCAACCATATTAAGGACCTTGAATCCATGCTCTGTCACACACTAGCCAGTACATATGAAATGAGTGGGTTGTCAGCATGTACACCTCACCTCCTACTCCACTCAAATACATATCACACTTACTGTAACTACATATGCAGAAATCCTTGCCAGAAACCTACATAAACACCAGAGACCTCCCAAATACAAACAGAAGCATGCTACATATATTACTTTCTCTACAGAACACAATGCACATAATAGCTCGTGCACCAGTGTTTCACCTGTCAAACCTTAAGGCAAAACACAAAACCAAACATATCAGTCATAGGTGATTCAATCATAAGACACACAGATGTCCATTTCACCAGGCTGGATAAGGAAAAAGTCACCGTCAGCTGTCTGTCAGGTGCTAGTATCCACCAAATCACACATGCACTCAAGTATCTCAGCAACAGGTACTGTTATGACTCTGTCATAGTCCATATTGGTGTGAATGACTTGTGATGTACCTCTCTGGACTATATTAAAGCAGACATTACTGAGTTCTCAGATTATGTGTCTTAGGCAGGTATGTTCCTAGCCTTAAGCAGCATTTTATCTTCACCTGGGATGATTCTTCACTACAAATCAAAAACGATTGACTTCAATAATTGACTTAGTTTCTGGTGTCATTCTAAGGGGATCCCATATCTATAAGCCTGGGATGACATGATCAAGAAACCTCGATGCTTTGCCAGAGATGGTTTTCCTCTGTCACCCCTTGGATTTTAGCTACTGGCTAAGGCACTTGCCACCCTCATAGTGCCTTTTTAGGCAGTGTTTCAAGGACAAAATTCCTGATGTAAAAACTCCATCTAAAAACAGCCTCAGGGTTATAGTGCTAAACACTAGGAGTCTTAATATGAAACTGCATTCACTGGAAGCTGTCCTCACCTTGGAAGATGCAGACATTTGTGCAGTTACAGAGACCTGGTTCAAGACTGTGGGGAGAACAACATCCATACTGGGTTACACCTCCTTCCACACAGTCAGATCACAAACAAAACTTGTGAAAGCTAAAGGAGGCAGTGTATCAATATTCATTAAAGATAAATACACCTCTAGATCGGTTGAACATTATGATTCCCTGGATACACTTCAGGTGCAATTAACTGTTCGTAGGACACCTATTCAAGTCATTTCCAGCTACAGTATCCCCTCCATGAATCAGGAAACCCACTCTGCCTATTTGGATCTACTTCAGTCTATCAAGATACATCCAAACATCATGGTTTTGCTAGACTTTATCTACCAATCCATTGACTGGGTAATTTAATTGTGCTCAATCTCAGTTGCCTAAAGGTTCCTTGACATCATTAACTTCAATGCCCTGGACTAAGTGCCAACATCCTTGATCTGGTACTTACCAACATAGGAGGCCACTGTAGCACCCCCACTGTGAGCTCTTCCCTGGTGAGATCTGTCCACAAATCAATCTCATTTGAAGTAACTATTTCAGCTGACCCCCCCCCCCCAGCCGCAGTTAAACTAAATAAAACTTCTCCAAAGCAGATTATAACCTCTTACAGGATGGTATAAATCATTTCACTGAACCTCCCTGATGGAATTGGCAACTATGCAGAGTTCTACATTAATGCTTTATACAAACACCTGTATAACTGCTTTAACTTGGCCATACCTGATAGAACCAAAATAAGCTCCTTAAGGAAGTGCAAACCTGCTTGGTGGACAACTGCCATTAACAGGCTTTACAACAAGAGGAAGACATTCCTGCCTAAGAGTAAGAGGGAGTGAGCCCTAAACTGGAAACACTCTCTCTTTAGCTTAAACAAGCAAATACGACTTCTTGTGAAGTCTTCCAAAGCAAACTACGAATCCAAATTAGCTTCCTCAACTAAGGAGAGCCAGAAGGCATTCTTTTGTTACATCCGTAACCTAAAAGGAAAGGCCCAGATTTGTGCCGAACTAGTAGTTAATGATGCCACATATACTGAGCCTGTGGACATAGCTAACCTGTTGGCTGACAGGTTCTGTGAAAACTTTACTCCCCTGTCTCCACCAAACATACCCCATGACATCCTGACCACCTGTCCCCTACCTTGTATCTCTAAAGAGCAGGTCATAAAGGCCCTCTCTAAGGCCAAAAGCACAGCATCTGTGGATCTGATGACATCCCAGGCTGTGTCCTACATGGGCTCAAACAAGAATTAGCAACACAACTAGGTATTCTTTTCAATCATAGTCTAAGCACCATCTGCATCCCAGCTGAATGGAAAACGGCCACCATTATTCCCTTGCGCAAAGGTGGTGCTTCCACTGACCCTAGGAACTATAGACCTATTAGGCTGACTAGCCTTATCTGCAAGGCCATGGAGCTAATCATCATGGACGAGGAGAAATCTGTGCATTCAGCCTACCTAGACGTAGCCAAGGCATTTGACACTATCCCCCACTCAGACATCATTGACAAACTCATCCAGCTAGGTATCAACACATATCATTAGATGGGTCACTAACTGGCTCCCTGATAGAACACGTATAGTCAAAATAGGGGAATGCACCTCCCCAGAAGCAGACCTGTAACCAGTGGTGTTCCACAGGGATCACTCCTAGGACCTGTATTTTTTGGAATCTATTTCTCTGAAATACAAGCAAAAACTAAAGGTCTGCGACTGACAAAGTTTGCTGATGACTGAAACTGTGAGCGTCATAGAATTTCCAAATGATGTCAACATTCTACAAGAGGGTCTTAAACAAACAAATGATTGACACCAGATACATGGCCTTAAATTCAATGCAAAAAAATGTATTAACATCCTTTCAGTAAGAGTGATGTTCCTGCTAACTACCACATCAAATAGCAACACCCTAAGTATGCACTCAGTGGTGAGAGACTTGGGCACACAGGTCAAAAGCAATATTACCTTTAATCACCATTTCTCCACAGTGGTAAGAAGGGCATCCTATATCACTCATCTAATACATAAGGTCATTGCCTCCAGAAAAAAAAGAAGTTATAATCTCCCTGCACTCATCCCTCATCAGGCTAATAACTGTTTACAATGTCCCTTTTGGTATGTACCTTTCCAAGCACCGGCAGCAACTGGAGAAACCACAATGGTTCCTCACAAGTAAAATTCAAAGTCTTCAGTACCTGTCCTATGTGGATCATCTGAAATCACTGTCACTTTATTTTGTTTCATACCGGCTACTCAGAGGCGATCTCTGCCTTGCATGTAAGGCCATCTCTGAACCTGCTTTATTGGAAATGCTGCATATCTGCAAGTCAAATGGTACATAGATTACTCGATTTAAAGACCTTAACCTAGTATGTGACATTAATAGAAACTGCTGGAGGGACAGATTTGCATCCCAGAGGTTACCACACCTTTAGAACAGACTCCCACTTCATGTCAAACAAAGCACCTCATTGGACTTCTTCAAACGCAATCTGGGTGTTTGGATGAGTAACCATAAATTCATCCTGGGGGTTCCACCTGTATCCCTCATTAGGTGCTAATCATGGAAACAAGGATAAAACTTGGCTAGACTTGTAAAGGCCCTAGGGCCATTAGCCTAGTAACTTCCTATGATCCTATGTCTTTGAATTTTAAACCTCATATTCTACTGTTTTCTGAGTCTATTTAGATGACATCAATGAGTGTAAGAGTTCCAAATAAAATCCTGTATTTTCTTTCTCTAGTATCACTGGGGTAGTAGCTAACTCATTTAGGCCT
The DNA here is from genome assembly GCF_019279795.1 of Protopterus annectens. Lineage (NCBI taxonomy): Eukaryota > Metazoa > Chordata > Ceratodontiformes > Protopteridae > Protopterus > Protopterus annectens. The sequence goes on from NC_056736.1 coordinate 17,083,138, forward strand.
ATTACCTATATAAAATACATGAAATAATACACATTCTGTACACTGTTGGCACCGTACTTGGAATATTGACACTGTTCAAGGCATATCCCAAAACTCTGGAAAAGTAAATGCAATTCTAGGAATATAACAACAAAGACAAAAATGTGTTGATAGATCTAAAACACTATTTGTAGAGGTCATGCCTTATTCAACTTTAATGTAGGTGGGTGTACACTTCTCAAACATCTTCTACTTATATATATATATCTAAAGGAAAGAAGACCTATTGGTTCATTCAAAGTAAAGAAATTGAATTTTATAGGTTAATTAACCTTAATGGTAACATAAAAATGAGAAGGTTTTTGTGTTTATCTGTATTTTTTTCCTGCATGAAGGGGAAGGGAGCTATGGATTTTTGTTTGTTTAAAGCGTTTATTTATGCGCGGTGGACGGTGTCACTTTTTTTTTTTTCATTTTTGTTTTTTTCGGCGGCTATCTACTGTCCCTTATCCTTTTTTTTCTTATTCTTGGTCTATATTTTTATATATCTAAGTGACCACTGCACCTTGGAGAAGTGGGAATAATCTAATACTCAGCAATTTTGAAGTTATTATGAACCTCCTGTAATTGAACCACAATTCTTCACTATGGTTATCATTCATGCAATGAAGTTCTGAAGAAGTCCAATTGTAAATTTGAACAGATGAAAGCACTTAACTTTTCAAGAAAATTAAGTGGTGCGGACCGTGATCAGTGATTTCTTCTTGACTTGCTGCTGTTACTTTTTATTGGTTCATTTGTGGACTGTTTGCTGTGCTGCTTTCTGTTTTTGAACCCAAGAATACATTAAACTTAACAACAATTTGGAACTGAATTCTTCTGAACTTATTAAAAGAAGAATTTTAGACTAAATCCCAACATGGGTAGCATGCTTCCTTAATACGAGTCTCACATCTATGATTCTTCCTCATTTCAAACTGTTAGTGTTCTATCATTACTATTAAAGTATACCTTGTGAAAAAACCTGATGAATCGATACATGATTGGTTATAAAGAATGTGCTAACAACTCCTTGTCAAGTATTAGTGTGATCAAACTATCACAAAAGAGTCAGGAAGTACTTAAAAAAGACTACATAGTTTAGCCAAAATATTATTATTGCAAAAGTGTAACTTAGGGGTTTGCAATACTCTGCTCAGTACATAACATGTTTAGGGTTACAACAAAGAATGCAATACACACTGAGAACAAAAGATGGCAACATCTGTTTTTTGACTAATGTAATGGAACATCTGTTTTAAAACTGTTAATTCGTTTGTGAGTTGTGTAAGGTTTTACTGTTGTAGTTTCACTCATACCTCTCAAATGTACAGATTTCTGCAGAATGTCCAGATTTTTGCCTCATATTTTTGGTATGGTCCTCATAAACTTTTGTTTATTGCTGGCAAAGCATTGGGAATTAAAGTCAGAAAATAATGATAGGCATCAGAAAATGCATGTTAATGTCAAATCTGCTATTCCACCAACGTTCTATGTTTGTAAAAGCAATATTTATAAATGTCCCTATTTTTGGGCCTTTGTTCCCCCATTATTTATGGCTTTGTCCAGATTTCTTGTTCTAAGAGGTTGAGAGGTGTGGTTTCACTAAATTGTCAGTATTTTTTTTATGTACATAATAGAGAAGAGGCTTAGAAATGTAAGTAACAATGTGCAGTCAATATGATGAGCAGATGGGAAAATAATGAAATAGACAATGGTAGGATGAAACTGTGTTACCAATAACTTAATGGTAGTGTTCAGTTGTATGATATGGTAAGAATTAGATCAAGCATGTTGCAAAAATATGCCAAACACAGGTACTTACGGTTTTATGGTATGTAATACAGTCAACCAATAGCATAGCATTTTATTATGTATAAAAAAAAAACATTGCATGAGTGCTTCTTGTGCAAATGCTGTCCATTTGGGGGTTATCATATCTGTGGGTTTTCTGTATTGTGAAGGGAGATTTCCTTCAACCAGCCATGACACATAGCATGTTTTCTTTTTCATTATATTAATTGAATAATTAGTTGTATAATAGGTCTTAATAGGGTAACTACTGAAAATATTATGAATGATATTTTTGTGGGTGCATTTCTACTCTACTTCTGAAGTACTTTTAATACACACGCACACACACACACACACACACACACACACACACACACACACACACACACACACACACACACACACACACACACCTATATGTTTTACTAGTATATTGAAGACAATGTTTCAACTTGCTAGTTTCTCAGCTTAGTTGTCGAATTGGTAATTTTTTGTTTAATAGTTTATTAATGATTTTGTTTCTGTCTTGAATCTTGATAATTGGTTATATACTTCCTTGAATCACAGTAACCTTAATACTTTTTGGTAAACTTCTTCTAGCCACTATAATAAATACTCTTAACTGTAGTGAGGCTTCATATAGTTTTATAGATTCAGTAATGATTACTAAGCATATGGGCAAGTAGACCATCAAGGGGCTCAGCCATGTCATCCAGTAATGGTGAGAGATTAATAGTGTCCCCATCAAATATGTTACCCCACATCTCCCTGTTAGAACTCACAATCACCTATCCAGTTATCCAGTCTAGTTTAAAAGGTTGCTAGGTAAATACATTTATTGATGCATAAGAGGTACCTATTTCCAGAAAGATGGACATATTGGTTTATGCACATGGCAGTTCAGCAGGTATTGTTAATTAGGCAGTATATGATTACGCATCTACTGTGAGTATTTGCTTCATGACCAGTTCTGTTTGGATGAAGGTGTTATAACACTATAAATCATTTATAACATGACATGCTAAATAGACAGGACTCCTTAGGTGCCTGAGCAAAACTCATTAGTGGGATGGGACTTTATATCTGCCATAGCAGGTCAGGGAACTGAAAGCTGAAATTATTTTGTTGAGGAGACACTGAGGTCTGTCACTGGTTTAGATGTTTAGTGAGAGCAATATAGTCAGTTATGGTCCCAATAAGGGAGGAATAAAGTGGGATTCTAATTTCATTGGACCTTAAACAGATGCAACAAAAGAAAAGTTGTAGGAAGCAGAAGGATATTCTAAATACGACCAATATTTGCACGTAAATGGAAAGTTTGTTAGCAACATAGGTACAGTGACTCTTATAAATGAGACAAATTTAAATGTCATCTTATCTATATAATTATTTGAGAAAATATTGGCTGTATCAAAGAGATCTAAACAGTGCTACTTAGTGTTTTCATGGTAAACCTATGATAGCATATCACCCATTTGTTTAATCCAAGACTTGCTAGAGAATCTGAGTATCAGAGTGGGATATGAAAACTGCCTAACATTGCAACACAAAAGGCATAGTCCCTTGTTGTCAGATTTCACTTCAAAGAAGTATATGATAAATACAGGATGACTAAGGGCAGAGTCCAGTGGGACACCACTTATGATGTTTTTTTCTGTTTAGAGCATATACATCCAGTCTTACACTTATGAGTACTATCATGCAGACAGATATATATTGAGCTGTGTATGCAGTAATGCTGAGATGGGAGAGTTTGTCAATAATTCCACCATGAGGGCTAGTATCACTGGCCTTGCAAATGTCTAGGTTGACTCTTTGGACAGTATGGCATTTATACATGACTTCAGTAATCATTTTAAATAATGCAACCATGTTGAATGATCTGCCTTTTACAAATCCAAACTATTTTGTATGGGAGGATATAAAGTCACATATAAAGCTATATGTTATTTCACCTACAAAACTATCAACAGCCTTGAAAGAAATACTAGGGAAACCAGTGGTTATGTAATTGCCAAAGTCAGTAGACTAGCATCCATTATTCAAGGATACCACAACAGCTGTTCTCCACACCTTGAAAATGTATCCAGTGGAAAAACTCAGATTGAAGTGCTGTTGGAGTGGGTTTTCTAGGTGAAATATCTCAGCAGATGTCTAGGGATATTGTCATGGCTCATGGAACTGGTGTTTTGAATTTTGGAAAGTACCAAAAAGACGTAGTCAAGACTGATTTTGGGAAGGGAGGTATAGGGTGGGTAGAGGGAAGGTGGGTGGGATGAAGTTTGTTAAAATTTGCCTTCAGCAATATTAGTAATATTGTTGAAGAGAGAAAGAGAAATAGCATTAGACATAATTTCAGTAGAGATTTGTTATTTAGTTGTAAATATCCTAAATCTGGATGAAGAAGGTGTTATAGTTTCTTTCAAATCAATTGCAATACTAATTTGACATCAGGACATGTATTTTCTAATAGTATGCTTGATGGACTTATTTGTTTTAAATCTCTTTTATAATGCTGAAAAAAGAGCTTTTACAGATAGCAATAAGCATTATCTTTTTGTAATATAATCTACTGTGGGAATTTTTAATTATTTATTTATTTATCTATTTAGCATATTCTTTGTAGAATGTGGTAGAACAGTGATCTAGATGTACTATTTTCAGAATCAGCCTGGTTGAGCAAAAGAAATTTAAGAAAAAGAGCAAACAACACAAAACTATAAAAATACAGCAAGCAGTGATATCAGAACACAACCGGTTTGACAATTAAGAGTTAGCAAGTTACAGAAATATTAACATGGGTTCAGTTTTTCACTTTCTTTTATGCTGGCATCAGATGGGTGGGATCACTTCTGTGGCTCTACTCAACAGGGGCACAGGAAAATAATTTTCTTTGGTGGCGAAAGCCAGGGTACATTTTTTGGCTAGGCTTATATAGGCCCTAGGGCCAATAGCCTAGTACCTACCTATGAACCTATGAACCTATGACTCAAAATATCAAAAAGGAAAGAAAATTCAAGGGAGTAGGCAGCAGGCTAAGGTATAATGCTTTCTGGTCATCTCGTTAAATTGTAAGTAACTGATTTTAGAGTAATCCCTGAAAGCAAAGCAGTTATTGGGAACTACAAAGTGAGATAACAATATGGATAGTGCAAATGGAAGATACATTTGTGAGGACAAGGTCTAGAAGATTGAAACCACTTTTGGATAAGATGGCAATTTGCTCAAATGCTTTGTTGTTTATGATGCCCAGAAATTGCTGGGCATATTTGTTGTTCTTCTTTGAGTATGTTTGCCAATTTATTTGTGGCTAGATTAAATCACACATAAAAAAGGTATTTGCTTCAAAGTTTAACTTTTCTAACTGGTTAAGGTATTGTACATGCACTGGAGTGGTCATTCAGCAATTGGATATGTAATGATTAATTGTACTGAGAATTACTATAGATGTAACTTGAAAAATGACAACAGACAGAGGAGTTGTGAATAAATATAGATATTCCTCAGCAAATGTTCATCATTCAGGATGCATGATAGGCATTTAGCCTGGAAAAGAGCAAGTGAGAAGGAAAGAGAGGACTATCACCACACTGGAACCAGGTTTATATAATTGTGCAAATACTAACACCTTCAATGGCAAGTAAAAAACAAAGGCCTCATGTTTATACACTGATTGTATAGTAAAACTGAATATATCAAAGCAGAAAGGACAGCAACATTGCAGTGGGTAATAACACCTTCTGTTAATATTGCAATTTTTGAAAACACAGGATTGAAAGACATTACAAAACTTGAAAATATAACTATATGAAATACTGCATTTCGTTAATGTGTATTAAGGATGTACAGTTTTATGTAACTACTTTATTATGCTATTTATAAATATCTTAGTTAAAGTACTTTAACCATCTATCCATATGTCTGTCTATTCATTTATCTATCCATTCCTTCATCCAGCCATCCAACCATCCATGCTTTCATCACTCCAACCATCAGTTTTCTAACTATTCATCCATTCATCCCTCCATACATCAATTTTCTAATAACCTGCTTTATCCTTTACACGGTCATAGGGATGCTAGAGTCTGTTCCAGCAATCATTGTGCACAGAAAACTGTAACGTATTCTTGGTAGAGTGCCCCTCTGTCACAGGATGCATATTCTTATTCATTCATTCACCAACACCATGAATACTTATGGATAGCTTGGAAAAGTCCAGTTCAACTACTGCATGTTTTTGGAAAGTGGCAGGAAAACAGTTAATTCTATAAGTTTCTGATGCGAGTCACTTTAATTTTACTACTGCCAACTCTGTGCTGTCATTTGGGTAGGAGTGTGACTGATAAAGCTCTTGGATTGGTATGTAAATAAATAAATAGTTTAATAATAGTTACTTTAGACCACAAGAACTGTGTCTGGTTTTCTAGTCATGCTGTCTTCTGACTGGATTATTGAGGTGAGTGTTTTATTTTCCATTTTATTCTTTTAGATTTTTGGTGTGATTGTTTTTATGGCAAAGTTTTTATAGTCATCATCATCATCTTCTTTCGGCTGTTCCAGTTAGGTGTCACCACAGTGGATCACCTGTTTCCATTTCTTCCTGTCCTCTGCATATTGCTCTGTCACACCAACCACCTGCATGTCCTCTCTCACCAAATCCATAAAACTTATCCTAGGCCTTCCTCTTTTCCTGTTACCTGGCAGCTTCATCCTTAGCATCTTTTTCCCAATATACTCAGCATTCCTCCTCAGCACATGTCCAAACCAATGTAATATTGCCTCTCTGGCTTTGTCTCCAAACCTTCCAACCTGGGCTGACCCTCTCATATACTTATTCCTAATCCTGTCCACCCTCGTCACACCCAGTGCAAATCTTAACATCTTTAACTCTGCCACATCCAGCTCAACCTCCTGCCTTTTTGTCAATGCCACTGTCTCCAACCCATATAACATAGCTGGTCTCACTACCCTCTTGTAGACCTTCCCTTTCATTCTTACATGTACTCGTCTATCACAAATCACTCCTGACACTCTTCTCCACCCACTCCATCCTGCCTGTACTCTCTTCTTCACCTCTCTTCCACACTCACCGTTACTCTGAAGTATTGACCCCAAGTATTTAAACTCATCCACCTTCGCCACCTCTACTCCTTGCATCCTCACCATTCTTCTATCCTCCCTCTCATTCACACACATATATTCTGTCTTAGTCCTGCTGGCCTTCATTCCTCTTCTCTCTAGAGAATATCTCCATCTCTCCAGGGTCGCCTCCACCTGTTCCCTTCTCTCACTACAGATCACAATGTCATCTGCAAACATCATAGCCCATGGGGACTCCTGTCTGATCTTGTCTGTCAACCTGTCCATCACCATTGCAAATAAGAAAGGGCTCAGAGCTGATCCTTGATGTAACCCTACCTCCACCTTAAACGCATCTGTCACTCCCACCGCAGACCTCACCACTGTCACACTACCCTTGTACATATCCTGTACCACTCTTACATACTTCTCTGACACTCCTGACTTCCTCATACAATACCACAACTCCTCTCTAGGCACCCTGTCATATGTTTTCTCTAAGTCTACAAAAACACAATGCAACTCCTTCTGACGATCTCTGTACTTCTCCATCAACATTCTCGGAGCAAACATCACGTCTGTAGTGCTCTTTCCTGGCATGAAACCATACTGCTGTTCACTAATCATCACGTCCCTTCTTAACCTAGCTTCCACTACTCTTTCCCATAACTTCATACTGTGACTGATCAATTAAATCCCTCTGTAGTTAGTACAGCTCTGCACATCACCCTTATTCTTAAAAATCGGTACCAAAACACTTTTTCTCCTTTCCTCAGGCATCCTCTCACTTTCTAAGATTTCATTAAACAATCTGGTTAAAAATTCCACTGCCATTTCACCTAAACACCTCCATGCTTCCACAGGTATGCCATCTGGGTCAACAGCCTTTCCATTCTTCATTCTCTTCATAGCTATCCTTACTTCCTCCTTGCTAATCCATTGTACTTCATGATTCACTATCCCTACATCATCCAACCTTCTCTCCCTCTCATTCTCTTCATTCATCAACCCCTCAAAGTACTCTTTCCATCTCCTCAAACACACTCTCCTCACTTGTGAGTATGTTTCCCTCATTATCCTTTATCACCTTTACCTGCTACACATTTTTCCTAGCTCGGTCCCTCTGTCTAGCCAATCGGTACAGGTCCTTTTCTCCCTCCTTAGTGTCCAACCTTTCATACAACTCTTCATATGCCTTATCCTTAGCCTTTGCCACCTCTCTCTTTGCCATGCACCTCATCTCCTTATACTCCTGTCTATTTTCTTCATCTCTCTGACAATCCTACTTCTTCTTTGCCAACCTCTTTGCCTGTATACTCTTCTGTACTTCCTCATTCCACCACCATGTCCCCTTGTCGTCCTTCCTCTGTCCTGATGTGATACCAAGCACTTTTGTAGCCGTCTCCCTTACTAGCTCTGCTGTAGTTACCCAGCTATTTGGTAACTCTTCACTGCCACCCAGTGCCTGTCTTAACTCATCCCTGAACTCCACCTCGCAATTACCCTTTTTCAATTTCCACCATCTGATCCTTGGTGCTGCCCTCACACTCCTCCTCCTCTTCTTGATCACCAACGTCATCCTACAAACCACCATCCTATGCTGCCTAACTACACTTTCTCCAGTCATCACTTTACATTCTCCAATCTCCTTCAAACTGGCCCTCCTACATAGGATATAATCCACAGTAATGAGTTTAATTTATACAGGATTGAATTAGGTGGCCAGTGCATGTGTGTGTGTGTGTGTGTGTGTGTGTATGGATTTTGCTGTACTGCTTTTCATGTGTAAACTGCAAGGGAACAAACTTGCCAAGCACCACTCACTGAAGCTGTACTCATAATTAATGTTTTTCTTAGCTGATACAGTTTGTAAGTCTGTACCAGCGGAGACTCTTTTCTTCTTGGAGATTTTTCCTTTTACCTTTACTTTTGTGATATTGGGCTGACCTAGAAACCAATATTTTTTGTCATGGAAGTTTAGTTTTCCATGACAACTAAACAGAATGATAAAGTTTCACGGATGATGTTCAATGTTCTAATCCTTAAAGCGGACAAAACCAGATAGCAAAACATGGAAGAAAAAAATAAAACAGCAATAATAAAGCAGTTCATAGTGCCACTTAAAAATCAAGAACAATTTGTAAAGCAGATACTTAGACAGAAACAGACTAGAATTGTTTATTTCATTTTCTGTCTGCATAAAATATCTGAATATTTAAAGCTTTGCCTATTTAAGCCCTTCTTTCACATCCACATTCATACTCACAAACACAGATGCAAGAAAAGACAGAGAGGCAGACATACAAACACACACACACACACACACACACACACAAACAAACACACACACACACACACACACACACACACACACACACACACACACACACACACACACACACACACAAATATATTCATGAATATGTACCACGTGTGTATATGCAAAAAATCACCTTTCGTAGTATACTAGCATTATCTTCCTTGGACTTTCCTAGTAAACAAATGGCAATAAATAAACAAATAAATAATTTTACTAGAAAAATACAGAAGCTTAATAAAATGCTGCTTTCATGTTTGTTAAAATTGTAATGGCAGACAAGTTTTTACTTTTGATAAAGGCGCTATGCCAGTGAGTATGTGTATTTCAGGTTCACAAATTTGTATTTGTAGTATGACTTGCAGCACACTGATAACCTTATGCCTTACTAAACTGCATTGACTTCTTTGTGAAGACAACAAGAGACAGCTAAAATCTAGTGTACTTTAAAGCTGGATGATTTGTTTTATTTATTCTGCAGAAGTTCCATAGCATGGAATAAATAAACTGCATTTCTTGTCTGGCCTTCCGTACCCTCATGCATCCATTAATATACATTAACATTGAGAATGCACTTTTGAGATTTCTCTCTAAGCAGATGTTAAGGCTCTAAACATAAACTTATTCTGGCTACTAAATGATGCTGGGTGCTCACTTGGGTTTACTTTAGTTTGTTAGGCTATTATCCAGATAACCACTTTTTCATTCTGGGCATGCAATATCATGAAGGAGGTTTACAGTGCTAAGAAGGCTATTCAGAAGATTTGAAATGAGGCAAGGCATGAATTTTATATCAGAAGATACATTCTTTCAGCTTTACAGCATCTGTTGCAAACAAACAAATAAGCTTTTCTGAGACAAAACTAATATGTAGGCCAAGCCATTCAACGGCAGTTTTCCCTTAAGTCCCTCAGCAAACCATCCAAGTGGCTAGAAATTATTTGCATCTGCATTAACAGAGACCCTTGTGAGAACTGTCTGATGGCAAAAAGAGGCTTTTAAATACAAAACAACAAACTGAATATCTCTCTCATTAATGTCTTTCCAGCTGATAAAATGAACAGTTTCAAGTAAGGTGGAGATACTGTTCATTTCCTCTTTCTCATCTTTCTCTTCAGAATAATTTCCACTAATTAAATTTTATTAAGGCTAGGATCGTGTTAAATCTCTGTAGTTCTTGGCAACATTTGTCTAATTTACATATGATTATTTTAGCACATTTGTTTTCTTCAAAGTAAGAGGAAAATGTACACAGTCTGCAAATGTCCCCTTTTTAATAAAACAGACGCAGGTAGTTTGATAAAGACAGTAGAAAAGCTATGAATTGTTTTCCTTCTTTGAAAGCCTCAAAATATGTATTGAAAACATACTTTTGTTAATGCACTTCACTCACAGCAGATATTGTTTACTGGTACTCATGGATGAACATGACTTTGATGAAGCTGGCTTACTTAAGGAATTGATTACATTTGCAGCACTGATCATATGTATTCTGCACTGCAAAAAGTTTAATACATGTGATTTTCTTATTTAAAACATTTTATTTAAAGGGACAATGGCACATTTTGAACAGGCATTTTTGTCTTACAATATGAACATAAAATACCATTCACCTAACTTGGTATGCTATTCAGGGTCTATATTATGTGATTGAAGAATCTCTTCTTCGAACACATAATAATCGACACATATATACCCCCCCTTAACTAAATATACCAACTCCGAGATTGCTCTACATTGAAGAAAAGGGTGATTCCCAATAATGGCCAACTGAATTTTTTCCCCGAGGAAAAAATATGAGGATGTGGCTGTTTGCAGTTTACAGCATTCGCTGTATATGTGTCGATTATTATGTGTTCGAAGAAGAGGTTCTTCGATCACATAATATAGACCCTGCTATTCAGCAATTAAAAAAAAAGATCATGCTAGTCCAGCTCATGTGAGTGATTTACTTTTCATAAAAAGACTACCTATCAACCCAAAGACTTGGAGAATACTTCATGCAGTTGCCAGTGTAGTTTATTTATTAAGTTAAGTTAAATATGACCATGAAAGATGTTTTTCCAGCATAGAACAGCTACTGGACAGACTTAAATTTAATAAAATTAAAAAATTGAATAGAGACCGTACTGCTTATGAGAACGGCCTCGCATATCCTCAACCACCTACATCCCAAGTTGGGAAAGCAATGGTTAGTGTGGTGAATAGTGGAACTAATGGCGTGAATCCTAGGCGTCCGCAGGACGCAAATGATGAACTTTCTGACAATACTATCAGGCGAAGCGAGCGTATTCGCTCTAATAACAACAAAAGTGCTTCTATGTATACTGAAACAACAAATATTCCCAGCCATAATACGAATAGTTTAAATTTTCACAAGGACTCCAATTCTGGAGCAATACCAAAAAAGACAAAGTTCTTTCAGAAAAACCAATCTCGCAGGAACAACAAATGCAAGAACTAACTAAAGACTTGCAACAAGGAGTTGTTATTGTGAAAAATAAGACTGGGGATTTTAATATATATAATTATTCTTCCATTGTAGTTGACCCAGTTCTTGTTGACATTTTAGCTAAAGGAAATACATTTGTACCAAGTCGACAAATGGACATAATACGGACTGTGAAAGACTTAAAATTATTTGTAAGAAAACTTAATTTAAAGTTTTTATTTGGTCATGCTTTGGGAACAGAATACTGTTCACCTTCTGAACTTCATATTCCCAGCATCTTTAACCCTCCACTACACCCGTTATTGAATATTTTTGAGATAATAACTGAACTTGATTTAAGATTTTTTGCTGACAACCATACCAGCTTCTTTTGTAGTGAACCTGAAAATATTAGCTGTGAAGAAAGGTCAGCACTGAATTTATTTAGAAAGCTACAGGTTCGTGCTATTAAACCAGATAAGGGAGGGGGTATTGTACTTTTTGATACAGTTGATTATATAACTCGTGTCCAGACTCTTTTGGATAGTACAGCTTACATTAAGGCATCTATTAATGAAGTAAATATAGCATATAAACGTATTTCTGGATATATTAATGATCTATTTATTGAAGCTAAAATAGATATGAACCAGTATAATTATATGAATATGTTATGGCCTATAATCCCTGTTTTGTTCGCAATCCCTAAAATCCATAAAGACATGGCAAACCCCCCTTTGAGACCTATAATAGATGGTCGTGGATCTATAACATATCCGTGTGCAAAAAATAGTGGATAATATTTTTAAAAAATTCTTAAAAACCGAAAGCCAGGTATGTAAGGATTCTTGGACATTTTTACAGAAAATTAATGAATTGCCCTTTGATCCCTCTATCAACTTTTTGACCATAGACGTTAAAGATTTGTACATGTCAATTCCTCATATGGAAGGGACGGAATGGACGAGTTTATTACTTCACGGTAAAAAAGCACCAACTGAAGAAATATATTTAGTTGAAGTTTTGTTAGATATTATTTTAACTAATAACTTCTTTTCTTTTCATAACGAATTATATTTACAGAAACAAGGGGTAGCTATGGGGTCACCCTGTGGGGCAAGTTTTGCCAATACAGTGATGGCATACTGGGAGAATAACTATGTGTTTAATAACCTTAGTTGTATGTATAACATTCTATATTATACTAGGTTCCTGGATGATATTTTTATTATGTTTAAAGGCAAACTAGATGCAGCAAGTGCAATGATGGAATACTTTAATTCCACAACTGAGTTTCTAGAATTTACATATAATTTTCAGGAAACCAGTATAGACTATCTGGATGTACATCTAACTAAAGACTTAGTGAACAAACAATATTTTTCAAGAATACATCGTAAGGATACATATTGCAATGCATTTTTACACTATTCTAGCTCACACCCAAACCCACAAAAAAGATCTATTGTGAAAGGTCAAATGGTTAGGGCGGCTCGGATGGTGACTAGAGAACCTGATTTTTATGAAGAATGTAACTTACTAACTAATATGTTTCAACAAAGAGGATACCCACTCTCTTTGATTGAGTCAATCACTGATGAAATTTATTGTAAAAGGTCTAGGGGTATTCTGAAACCAATTTTGGGAGATGAAGTAATGGTTGATGTGCTAAACTATAGTTCATTAAATTTAGAATTAAATAGTGACTATACAACTAGTAGTCAGACTATAATAGAAACTAGGGAAGAAAACTTCGAATATAGTTTCATCACGACTTACTGTAGAGATAGTACTATGATTAAAAGAGTTCTATTCAAGAACTGGGAATTGATAAAACAAGACAAGATCTTAGTTGAAAAGTTAAATCAGAGACCAAGAATTATTTTCAGAAGGGGTAATAACTTAAAAAATATATTAGAAGGCCAAAACCATAATAACATACACAGACTTATGGGTATGACTAACTGTGGATGTTGTAATATGTGTAAACATATCAATTTAGGTTACACATTTATTATTAGAGGTAAGAAATTTTATATGAAACATAATTTAAATTGTAATTCTAAAATGGTGATTTATGTTGCCTTCTGTTCCCTCTGTAAAGGATTTTACATAGGGAAAACTGAGCGTAGGCTCAGAGACAGAATATATGAACATATTTATGCCATGAACACTAATAAAATTGATAATGCCCTTGCCAAACATAGGTTGAGGTACCCTACTCATAACTTTACCTTTAAAGCTATAGACCAAATTCAACATAATATTAGAGGGGGGCCTTTTAACCTATTATTGGAAGAACTTGAACTCTCATGGCAAATAAAAACTAATGCCTTTTGTGAACCAGGGCTAAATGAACATTGTAATATAAAATGCCTTTTAAAATTAAGGAGCTTGAAAAGATAAATGGTAGTCCTGTAAATATATTTATATTAATGGTATACATATTCACGGTAAACACAACGAATATTATTTAGTGTGGACCTTGTATAAGCTTCTTTTAGGTTGTCTAGTCATTTTTAGTTGTTTATTTATTATAATTGTTGTAATTATATACAGGTTTATTATATGCTACACCTATACTATTTCTTTTGTGTATAGCAGATATACTTTAGCCATTATTTTTAGTAGTAAATATAATGTATAGTATTTAACATTTTAACATTTGGAGATGGTTCCTTTAAAATTGCATGATTTAATTTAATCTTGATCACATGATGAATTTGTTAATTAGTGAAAAGCCTTTTATATGGGCTTGTTGGATGTGTTTTTTATAAATCTGATGAAGTTGCCTTAAGGAAGGCAATGAAAAGCGCTTTATTAAATCTCTTTCTTTAACCTACAAGTGATTTTTACATCTTTATTACACAGGATTAGTGTGCCTGAAGCCTTGGAATTTGTTATTTGGTTTCCTGTCTTTGCTCAAGTTTGTGCACGTCGTTCGTTATGGCTGCTGGCAACTCTACTGATCCTAATAGCCCTGTGCTGTTTTTACAATCTCAACCACAGGAAGAACTGACTTTAACAGCTCTTATCAACGCGCTATCTCAACGCGTTGATGCTTTAGCTGTTCGTTTAGACGAACAGCAGCAGCAACAACAACCAACAAGACCAGCTGTGGCAGTTCTAAGTAACACCACGCCGATATGTACTACTAAAGAACAGCTTCCTCCCAACAATAGAATTAATAGGTCACCACTGTTAAACTATGACAGAAACGGAACTAATATCACACAGAATGGCAGTAATACACAGAATGGAGGCAACCTGAACGCTAATAACAATTTACCTGCTCCAGTTAGTGATTTACCATCCCATAACGTTGTGGAGCTTAATAGTACCTTTCAGTTGCAGGAGTGGATCCAAGATACGCGGAACTTGCGTTTTGGTCAAGAAAATCCTGAAGGGCAACGAGCTGACAATGTTAATAATGAGCAGGTTAGTTCAGTTTACATCTCTGATAACCTGAAACTATTAGACATTAAACTTTTAAAACTTAAGAAATTACAACTCGAAGTAAACTACTTTGAAGAGTGCATTAAGGAACAGATTGTACCAAAGGGTTTACGTCGTTATTCATACCCTACAGGTCTCATTGCTGACTCTCTGTTTCATCTAGAGTTAAACACTTTGTTTGACCAACAAGGGTTGGCACTTATGGAACTAATGCTTAAGCACTATAACATACAAATAGTACAATTATCAAAAGAAGTCTGTGATCTTAATTCTTTGATTACTTCCCATTCTGACTTTGGTCGTTATAAATATGACCATGAAAGATGTTTTTCCAGCATAGAACAGCTACTGGACAGACTTAAATTTAATAAAATTAAAAAATTGAATAGAGACCGTACTGCTTATGAGAACGGCCTCGCATATCCTCAACCACCTACATCCCAAGTTGGGAAAGCAATGGTTAGTGTGGTGAATAGTGGAACTAATGGCGTGAATCCTAGGCGTCCGCAGGACGCAAATGATGAACTTTCTGACAATACTATCAGGCGAAGCGAGCGTATTCGCTCTAATAACAACAAAAGTGCTTCTATGTATACTGAAACAACAAATATTCCCAGCCATAATACGAATAGTTTAAATTTTCACAAGGACTCCAATTCTGGAGCAATACCGAAAAAGACAAAGTTCCAATCTCGCAGGAACAACAAATGCAAGAACTAACTAAAGACTTGCAACAAGGAGTTGTAATTGTGAAAAATAAGACTGGGGATTTTAATATATATAATTATTCTTCCATTGTAGTTGATCCAGTTCTTGTTGACATTTTAGCTAAAGGAAATACATTTGTACCAAGTCGACAAATGGACATAATACGGACTGTGAAAGACTTAAAATTATTTGTAAGAAAACTTAATTTAAAGTTTTTATTTGGTCATGCTTTGGGAACAGAATACTGTTCACCTTCTGAACTTCATATTCCCAGCATCTTTAACCCTCCACTACACCCGTTATTGAATATTTTTGAGATAATAACTGAACTTGATTTAAGATTTTTTGCTGACAACCATACCAGCTTCTTTTGTAGTGAACCTGAAAATATTAGCTGTGAAGAAAGGTCAGCACTGAATTTATTTAGAAAGCTACAGGTTCGTGCTATTAAACCAGATAAGGGAGGGGGTATTGTACTTTTTGATACAGTTGATTATATAACTCGTGTCCAGACTCTTTTGGATAGTACAGCTTACATTAAGGCATCTATTAATGAAGTAAATATAGCATATAAACGTATTTCTGGATATATTAATGATCTATTTATTGAAGCTAAAATAGATATGAACCAGTATAATTATATGAATATGTTATGGCCTATAATCCCTGTTTTGTTCGCAATCCCTAAAATCCATAAAGACATGGCAAACCCCCCTTTGAGACCTATAATAGATGGTCGTGGATCTATAACATATCCGTGTGCAAAAATAGTGGATAATATTTTAAAAAAATTCTTAAAAACCGAAAGCCAGGTATGTAAGGATTCTTGGACATTTTTACAGAAAATTAATGAATTGCCCTTTGATCCCTCTATCAACTTTTTGACCATAGACGTTAAAGATTTGTACACGTCAATTCCTCATATGGAAGGGACGGAATGGACGAGTTTATTTCTTCACGGTAAAAAAGCACCAACTGAAGAAATATATTTAGTTGAAGTTTTGTTAGATATTATTTTAACTAATAACTTCTTTTCTTTTCATAACGAATTATATTTACAGAAACAAGGGGTAGCTATGTGGTCAACCTGTGGGGCAAGTTTTGCCAATACAGTGATGGCATACTGGGAGAATAACTATGTGCTTAATAACCTTAGTTGTATGTATAACATTCTATATTATACTAGGTTCCTGGATGATATTTTTATTATGTTTAAAGGCAAACTAGATGCAGCAAGTGCAATGATAGAATACTTTAATTCCACAACTGAGTTTCTAGAATTTACATATAATTTTCAGGAAACCAGTATAGACTATCTGGATGTACATCTAACTAAAGACTTAGTGAACAAACAATATTTTTCAAGAATACATCGTAAGGATACATATTGCAATGCATTTTTACACTATTCTAGCTCACACCCAAACCCACAAAAAAGATCTATTGTGAAATGTCAAATGGTTAGGGCGGCTCGGATGGTGACTAGAGAACCTGATTTTTATGAAGAATGTAACTTACTAACTAATATGTTTCAACAAAGAGGATACCCACTCTCTTTGATTGAGTCAATCACTGATGAAATTTATTGTAAAAGGTCTAGGGGTATTCTGAAACCAATTTTGGGAGATGAAGTAATGGTTGATGTACTAAACTATAGTTCATTAAATTTAGAATTAAATAGTGACTATACAACTAGTAGTCAGACTATAATAGAAACTAGGGAAGAAAACTTTGAATATAGTTTCATCACGACTTACTGTAGAGATAGTACTATGATTAAAAGAGTTCTATTCAAGAACTGGGAATTGATAAAACAAGACAAATTCTTAGCTGAAAAGTTAAATCAGAGACCAAGAATTATTTTCAGAAGGGGTAATAACTTAAAAAATATATTAGAAGGCCAAAACCATAATAACATACACAGACTTATGGGTATGACTAACTGTGGATGTTGTAATATGTGTAAACATATCAATTTAGGTTACACATTTATTATTAGAGGTAAGAAATTTTATATGAAACATAATTTAAATTGTAATTCTAAAATGGTGATTTATGTTGCCTTCTGTTCCCTCTGTAAAGGATTTTACATAGGGAAAACTGAGCGTAGGCTCAGAGACAGAATATATGAACATATTTATGCCATGAACACTAATAAAATTGATAATGCCCTTGCCAGACATAGGTTGAGGTACCCTACTCATAACTTTACCTTTAAAGCTATAGACCAAATTCAACATAATATTAGAGGGGGGCCTTTTAACCTATTATTGGAAGAACTTGAACTCTCATGGCAAATAAAAACTAATGCCTTTTGTGAACCAGGGCTAAATGAACATTGTAATATAAAATGCCTTTTAAAATTAAGGAGCTTGAAAAGATAAATGGCAGTTCTGTAAATATATTTATATTAATGGTATACATATTCACGGTAAATACAACGAATATTATTTAGTGTGGACCTTGTATAAGTTTTTTTAGGTTGTCTGGTCATTTTTAGTTGTTTATTTATTATAACTGTTGTAATTATATACATGTTTATTATATGCTATACCTATACTATTTTTTTTGTGTATAGCAGATATACTTTAGCTATTGTTTTTAGTAGTAAATATAATATATGATGGTAACAGTATTTAACATTTTAACATTTGGAGATGGTTCCTTTAAAATTGCATGATTTAATTTAATCTTGATCACATGATGAATTTGTTAATTAGTGAAAAGCCTTTTATATGGGCTTGTTGGATGTGTTTTTTATAAATCTGATGAAGTTGCCTTAAGGAAGGCAACGAAAAGCGCTTTATTAAATCTCTTTCTTTAACCTACAAGTGATTTTTACATCTTTATTACACAGGATTAGTGTGCCTGAAGCCTTGGAATTTGTTATTTGGGACTGTTTCAACAATGACATGGTTATACAGTACAACATTAAGGGTTAGGACTCGGTCTCTGATTGTAAACATGTTATGTGTTCAAGACTTGGATGTTAAGAAATTCACCTCAAGAACCAAGCTACAGAAAAAAAAACACACATGCACTATGTCTTTTACCTGCCTAGAAACCAGTAAAGAACTTAGAGTGTGCTGTTGCATGGACAGCAAGGAAGGAAAATTCATGGACAGATTTTAAATACTGCCCTAATTTAAATAATTTACTTGGTCATGACTGTAAACTTCCGTGGACAATGGAGGAAAGATATTCAGGGAACACATGAATGTCCCTTCCCATGTACCTGACCATTACAGTGCTCAGGGGGTGTGTAAAAATTGTTAGACACCTCTGAAATCACTTTTACAGTTAGGGTCTTGTGCTACAGTACTAACATGATTATCTTTTTTACAGTTTTGGACCATAATTAGGGTGACCGTTGCACTACTTATTAATAACAATAAGCTGAACACTGATTTGCCTACAGATGATACAGCATGATATATTAATAATTGTGACTAAATTTTATAAAAGGATATATAAAAGGAGAAACTGAGTGATATGGTAGGAAGAGTAGCACTGGTGTTTATGAAGTGTCTGGTAATGGACCTTTATCTTGCTCCAAAATGTTATTAAAGATTAAGTGCACCTGATTCAGAATGGAGTAGAGTTCTACTGGCCAGGACCAAAACATGGAGAATCAATAATCTGTTAAGTGGAATTTGGTTTTCAGGGGTTGAAATGTAGGTGGAGTGTAGTTATGGCTTTTGAAGTTGTTATAGGCTGTTTGTATAATTAGTTTCATTGCTAAGAGAAAGATAACGTTAATTATTTAATCATTTGAATAGTTGTGATTCTAACAAAATGGCAATACTCTGTTTTACTGTTTGTCAGTTTGACCTTTCCACTTAAATGTACACATTAATATATATATATATATATATATATATATATATATATATATATATATATATATATATATATATAGTTTATAAATATGTGTGTGTGTGTGTGTGTGTGTGTGTGTGTGTGTGTGTATGTGTATGTATATATATATACATATATATATATTTTTATGTGGTTTGGCATGAGAAGTTCAAAGTGGGTTCGGTCAAATCCACTTCAGTCGACGTCCAGAATCCGAACGGCGGTAATGTTGAACTTGACATTGCTGAAGTATGAATCTCACTCCCATCTCGACCCATGTTAAAGCCTGTTTCATATGTTGACAATGTCTGAATTCGACATCGTTGTGTTATCGGAAATGGGTTGGTGATTCCATCATTCAATTTGACGTTTTCATGGTAAACCTATATATATATATATATATATATATATATATATATATATATATATATATACATATATATATATATATATATATATATATATATATATATATATATATATATATATATGGATATATATCTGCACTCATACATATATACATATGGATCTACTTCTAATTCCCAAATGGCCATTTCATCAAACAATGGAACATCAAGATGACTTTGCCAAAAAGTTAATGTTTTTCCCTTTTTTCCACTATAGTGCGATCTCAAACTTGGTATATTTAGTTAGGGGGTGTGTGGGATGTGATGCTCCCCACTTGGGTGAGTTTGATTTGCTCTGGTTTCATTTTAAAGTGTTGGTGGCCAAGTGGTTAGTTTCCTAGAGTTATATCACTGTGATCTGGGTGTTCACAAAATTAACTTTTTGACAATGTCATTTTGATGTTTTCTTGACCAATGAAGTGGCTGTTTGGTAATTTTTTATATATATGTATGTATATATGTATGTATATATATATATATATATATATATATATATATATATATATATATAGTTTCATAGTTTCATAGTATAGTACTAGGCTATCTGCCCTGGGGCATTTGTAAGCCTAGCCATAGTGATGTGGCTTTTGCCACCCCATGAAATGGTACAAAAAATGTACAGAATAAATTTAGAATACTGTGCCTCTGTCTAGTAGTGACACAATGAAGGTCCTCTTATATAATAGAATTAGTTTACTGTGACCCTGTCTAGCAGTGACACAGATGTGACCCCTGGGGTAAACTTACGATCTCCCATCCACTCATCAAGATTTCTCTTGAAGAGAGTCAGTGAGGGGCTCTGCCTAATACGAACTGGGATCTTGTTCCAAAGCATGGGAAGCCTCTGGGTTATGAATCTATCCCTCCAGCATGTCCTATTCATACTTGTGCCGAGGTTTAAGTCTTTAGCTCTCGTGGTCCTGATGGATTTGGATTTTTTGAGGTGGAGCATGTCCATCAGATCCTGATTGGACATGGCCTTGTACGTCAGGCAGAGATCACCTCTGAGCAGGCGGTATGCTACTGAATAGAGCTGAAGTTTCTTTAGTCTGGCAGAATAAGACATATGTTGGAGACCCTTGATCCTCTTGGTGAGGTACTTTTGTGGTCTCTCCAGCTGTTGCAAATGCCGGGTGAGGTACATACCAAATGGGGCATTGTACTCAATCATGGGTCTGATGAGGGAGGAGTACAGGGGTACAATGACATCCCTGGATCTGGATGTGAATCCCTTCATGATGAGGTGTGCAAGGTAGAATGTTTTTCTGACCACTTTGGCAACGTGGGTGTCAAATGAGAGGTCGCTGTCGACTTAGGTCCCTAGGTCTCTGATTACTTTTTCCGTACTCAGTGTGTTGCTGTCTATGTGATAATTTGTGGGTACTTTGTTTTTCCCAAAGGGGATGACTATACATTTTTTGGCATTTAGTTTAAGGCCGTGACTCTGGCACCAGTTGTCCGTTTCTGTAAGGCCTTTTTGTAGAATGTATGTGTCCGCTGGTGTATCGACTATGGTGCCTAGTTTGCAGTCATCTGCGAACTTTGTCAGCCACAGCCCTCCCATGTTTGCTTTAACATCTGGGAAATAAATGCCGAACAAGAGGGGTCCCAGGACAGATCCCTATGGGACACCACTTGTGACTGGCTTTGAGTCTGACATTGCTCCAGCGATTTTAACTTTATGGGTTCTGTCCTTTAGCCAGTTTGCAACCCATCTAGTGACATAAGGGTTTACGTTTAAGCTGTTGAGCTTATCTATGATGCCTGAGTGGGGTATTGTGTCGAAGGCCTTAGCCAAGTCCAGGTAGGCTGTATGGACTGCTTTGCCCTCATCAATGGCTCTAGTGACTGTTTCGAAAAAGTCAACCAGGTTCAAAAGGCAGGATCTGCCCTTTACAAAGCCGAACTGGGTGGGGACAAGTGTCTGTAGGTCCCCTATGTCTCTGTTTATGAGTTCCATAATGATTATTTCCATAGCTTTGCAGACCAGGCTGGTTAAGCTTATGGGGTGGTAGTTTCCAGGGTCTGTAGAGGCACCCTCTTTGTGGAGTGGGGCCACTGTTGCTGTACGCCAGTGTTCAGGTACATATCCCGAAGTAAGGCTAAGGTTAAATAGCATTTTTATGTGTGGGTTTAGCTCCTCTAGGAGTTCACGTAACACACAACCCGGGATACCGTCAGGTCCCATTGATGCTGTGTTTTTAGCTTTGTTTAGGGCGGTTCTCACTTGGACATCTGAGATGACAGGGAGATTACATTCAGCTGGGATAAGTATTTCTTCTTTTGGGGGTGAGGGAGGGGAGAAATTTGCACTGAACCTGTCAGCCAGAATGTTGGCAATATCTGTGGGTTCAGTGTATTTTTGTTGTTGTGAACCAACTCTGAGCATATCTGAGGGTTTCCAGGTTTCTAACATAGCTGAAGAAGGCTTTGTGGTTATCTTTAGTGTCCTTAGCGATTTTTCTCTCAAAGTTGGCCTTGGATGTTTTTATGAGAGAACGTAGTTTTCTGCTAATGTTGATCAGAGATGTCTTCCCTTCATGGGATTTTGCTCTGACGTGCAGTAGCTTCCTTCTTTTGTTATACAATTTGTTAATGGCTGAGGTCCACCAGACAGGACGCTTGCCTTTGGTGGAGAGGGACTTGGATTTATTTGGGATTGCATGATCCATGCATTGTTGGAGATGTGTGTGTGTATATATATATATATATATATATATATATATATATATATATATATATATATATATATATATATATATATATATATATATATGTATGGGTCTCCTTTACATTATCAAAATTACACTTTGACAAAATTTAAAACCGTGAGACCTCTACACCAAAAACCTTTTTTAACGAATGGTCAAATCACCAGAATTTTACTTCTGGAAAAGAACCAGTTGGCCAACATGGTGAAATTTGCCCTTTTCCCCACTGTAGTGCAATCTTGGAGTAGGTATATTTAGTTAGGGGGTGTGGGGGGTTGATATACTTCGGTTTGTTTTTTTTTTAGTGTTGGCCAACTGCTTCCTTTCCCAAAGTAAAATTCGTGTGCTTTGACCATTTGTTAAAGTAGGTTTTTGGTATTGTCATCTCGTGGCTTTAAATTTCAGAGAAGTGTAATTTTGATAATGTAAAATACACACACACACACACACACACACACACACACACACACACACACACACACAAATATATATATATATATATATATATATATATTCCTCCTAATAAAGAAAGGGCACTAGGGTAGAATCAGGGATTGCAAAGTCATCCCCAATGAAACAGTCGGCCCACAGTATAAAGCCACAATCAGCCACAAGCAGTGGTCAGAGAAGGACTTAAGGTCAACAGAGACCAAGGTAAAGACCTGGAAGTTGACTGGAGAAAAAGCACAACATTTCAAGACATTACTCAGGGCTCTAACACCTCAACAAAAAGAAATAAGTGGAAACGACTAAGAATGGCATCACCTCAAAACAACATGTGTGAGGACAAAGGAACAGATATGTGGCTGAGCCAGGTATGCAAATAAGGTACATAAGGAAAGGTGGTGATGGAATGCAGAACTCCAGGAAGTCATCAAAAGAAAGAAGGAGTACAGAAAAAAGTGGAAGATCGAAAAGACAGACTGGGCTTGGAAGGAATACTGGTTAGCTTACAAAGAGGCTAAGAGTTGCAATAGCAAAGAAAAAGGCATTAGAGACACTCTACCAGCTACGGGAAAGTGATTCAGCAGATGGTAGACAGACACTCTATCAGGCTGCAAGGCAAAGACAGAAAGTTAAAGAAAATAGTCGTCAGATACCCTTCATAAGGGTTGCTAGTAACAACCTGCTCACCAGTCCACATTACATCAAAAGCTAATGGAATGAGTACTTCCAGCAGCTTCTGAATGAAGAAAATCCCACAGAAACTGCTACAGACAGCGCTTACAGTGAAAGAAGAGGACAGCCACCATAGAGGACATAATAACAGCACTAAGGAAAGTGTCAGGCTTA
>NC_056736.1:17112209-17123520 GCF_019279795.1 Protopterus annectens
CACTTTGTTTTTATCAAAGGGGATGACTATGCACTTTTTGGCATTTAGCTTGAGGCCATGGCTCTGGCACCAGTTGTCTGTTTCTATGAGGCCCTTTTGGAGGATGCTTGTGTTGGCTGGGGAGTTGATTATGGCGCCCAGTTTGCAGTCATCTGTGAACTTGGCCAGCCACAGTCCTTCTGTGCTGGCCTGTACCTCCAAGAAATATATACCGAACAAGAGAGGTCCCAGGACTGAGCCTTCTGGGACGCCACTTGTAACTGGTTTGGAGTCTGACATGGCTCCAGCAATTCTAACCATGTGGGTTCTGTCCTTGAGCCAGTTTGCAGTGACATAGGGGTTTATATTTAAGATGGTGAGCTTATCTATAATGCCCGAGTGGGGTATTGTATCGAAGGCTTTTGCGAGGTCCAGGTAGGCTGTGTGGACCACCTTCCCCTCCTCAATGGCCTTGGTGACAGTTTCAAAGAAATTGACCAGGTTTAAGAGGCAGGATCTGCCCTTAACAAAGCTGAACTGGGTAGGATCCAGTGTCTGTAGGTCTGCAATATCTTTATTTATGAGTTCCATGATGATCCTTTCCATAGCTTTGCAGACCAAGCTAGTCAGGCTTATGGGGCAATAGTTTCCAGGATCCGTTGAGGCACCACCTTTGTGGAGAGGGACCACTGTTGCTGTACGCCACTCTTTGGGTACATATCCTGTAGTAAGGCTGAGATTGAACAGTAGTTTTATGTTTGGGTTTAGCTCTTCTTGGAGTTCATGTAGGACGCAGCCCGGGACACCATCTGGTCCCATTGATGCTGTGTTTTTTGCTTTGGAGAGGGCAGCTCTTACCTGAGCATCTGAGATGTCAGGGGCGCAGCACTCTGTTGGGATAGATATTTGCCCTTTTGGTGGGGGGGGGGGGTGGAGTTTGCGCTGAACCTGTCAGCTAGGATGTTGGCAATGTCTGTGGGTTCGGTGTATTTTTTGTCATTTTGGACTAATTCTGACCATATCTGGGAATTCCCACACAGGTTCCTAACATAACTTAAGAAAGCCTTGTGATTATCCTTAGTGTCCTGTGCAATTTTTCTCTCGAAGCTGGCCTTAGACGATTTTATGAGTGAACGTAGTTTTTTGCTAATACTGATCAGAGATGCCTTCCCTTTTTGGGATTTTGCTCTATCATGTAGTAGCTTCCTCCGTCTATTGTATAGTATGTTTACGGCTGGGGTCCACCAGACAGGACGTCTGCCTTTGGAGGATTGGGTCTTGGTTTTATTTGGGATTGCTTGATCCATGCATTCCTGAAGGTGTTCATAGAATGCGTGTATAAAGGATTCTGTGGTCTGGGCTGTATATTCCACAGGCCCAGGGACTTTGAAGGATTCCACCTCAGTTTTGAGGAGTGTGAAATTTGCTTTAGAGAATTTTTTCACTGTGGTTTTCTGGGCAGGGGGTGGGGTCGGGATGTGAATATCTAGTGAGATTAGTTTATGGTCTGATCTTACCAGTGAGGGATACACTACTGGTCTGGAGCATAGAGTCCCCAGGTTGGTGATGATCAGGTCCAGTATGTTTTCCCCTCTTGTGGGAGTGGTAACAAGTTGTTCCATAGAATTTGAGTTTATAAATTCTAGGAACCTTTGGGCTAGGGTGTTGGAGCTAGAGTAATGCTCCCAGTCTATGTTTGGGTAGTTGAAGTCGCCCAATATAATGGTGTTTGGAGAGACCTTCATATTTTCCAGTGTTCTCAGGAAGGCCGAGTGGGGTTCCTGGGTTTGGGAGGGTGGTCTGTAGCAGCCTATAAACTGGAAGGCAGTTTTACCCACTGTTAGTTGCACATGGATAGTCACTGATGCTTTGTGCTGTGCCACCAACCTGGAGATGTGGGTATCTTTGACGAATATTGATACTCCCCCTCCTTTTTTGGTTCGGTCCGAGTTTTGGGGCCGAAAAGCTTGGAATGAGGAATAACCTGGTAGTGCTGGGGTGCTCTCGGGAGCCTTGAACCAGGTTTCTGTTACTGCAAAGATATCGATGTTCTCCATGCTAAGGAGAGTTTTGAGTGCATGCATCTTGAGGTTTAGACTTCTGGCACTGAGTAGCATTACTCTTGGATTCTTATCCCTTGTGATACCTATGGAGGTGGGTTTGTCTTTTGAGCCTTGCCTAAAAAAGGCACTATGGGGGTAGCAAGAGCCTTTGCCAATATCCGAAAGCCCAGGGGGTGACAGGTGCAAGCCATCCCTAACAAAGCATCGTGGCTTGTCGAGCATGTGTCACCCCAGGCTGACAGGCATTGGATCCCCTTTGAATGACACCAATTCTTAAGCCAATTGTTGAAATTGATCATCATGTCTTCATATTGTGGCATCATTTATGGTGAGGGTAAGATGCTACTCAAGGTCAGGGTCATACCGGCCTGGGCTACATGCTCAGAGAGCTCCTCTATGTCTCTTTTCATGTAGCCCAGGGAGGTACGTCTCAGGTCATTCACACCAGCATGGACAATGACTGAGTCATATTTGTACTTGCCTTGGAGTGACCTGAGTGCTTGTGTTATGTGGCGGATCCTAGCGCCTGACAGGCAGCTCACCTTGACTTTCTTCTTGTTCAGCCTGGTGAGCAGGTCGTCAGTGTGCCTGATGATAGAGTCACCTATTACAAGTGTATCAGGTGTGTTGTTTAGCCTTAAGAGCTGCGACTGTTCGGCACACTGGCTTTGTGAGCTATGTGTTGCACGTGTTTTGTTTTGGGGTAGCGGTTGCTTGGGTGTCTGCTTTGGTGGTCTCTGCTGCTTAGGCAGATGTTTTATTTAGAGCCTCTGAATATGTTTTTGTGTGTTTATGTGTTTGGTTTGCTGTAGTGGTAGGTCTATGTGAGACTGGAATTGTAGTGATTGTGGTTTCCTTCTCCACCTGACTGGTTACGCCAGTACTGAGTTGAGAGAGCTTAGCCTCCAGTTTGGCTATATGGTTGCATCTCTCACATATGTTGGAATTTGTTTGGGAGGAGGAGAGGGTTGCCTGTGTACATGAGGCAGTTGTAACATTGCCTATAGATTCCCAGATTCACCAGCTGGACCAGAGAGGAGATTGACAACTGACCTTTGGACTTGCTAGAATAGTATTGGGAATTCTTTTATAATTGAAAAAAGGGCCAATGGGGAACAAGTTACTCAAGGGGAGTTTGTGAGGGTGTAGTGCTTTTAATTTTTTAGTGCTGACTTAGTGAGCAAGTGCCAGGTAAATTAAATGCAATGTGTTACAGATAACTTAAATGCAAAAATGACAAACAATAACTTTCTTTCAAGTGAAACAAGTAAATAAGTACAGTAAGCAATGCAGATATCACTAGGGATCCACAGAAGCGCTGAAAAGCCGGATTTTAGGTGGAATTAGCGTTTCAGGGAAATAACAAGCAAACAAACAACAAGCATACAAACAAAGCT
The DNA here is from genome assembly GCF_019279795.1 of Protopterus annectens. Lineage (NCBI taxonomy): Eukaryota > Metazoa > Chordata > Ceratodontiformes > Protopteridae > Protopterus > Protopterus annectens. Next base: position 17,115,649 of record NC_056736.1, read on the forward strand.
AGATTCAACAGGCCTGGATCTAGTCTATGCTACAGCAAACAAGGTGTACCAATTTCAGTAAGAAACAGTTCAAATATGCAGGCACTATAAGCCTTTAACCAGAAATTCCCATCTCAGAAGGGCAGAGTCCAGCCTCTCCTCCCACAAGAGTGCAGACCACGAACCTTTTTAATGTAAAATAACTGGCCTGAAGCCCAAGTGCTTAAAGCAGAACTAATACACTTTTAGAATAACAGACACTGAGCCCTCAATCAGCAGTTCCCAACTTAGAAGGATGTAAGCTACCTGTCCTGCCAACACAGTGCAGGCCACAAACCTTCCTAATGTAAAACAACTGGTCTGAAGCCCAAGTGCTTAATCCAAAAGACTTAGAATGATAGCTACACTTTAATCAAGTTACTACCAAGCAGTAATAAATACAACTGAATACTTTAAATAATGCCTGGATTAGTGCCCAAGTTATACAAACAAAGCTAGATTCAGCAGGCCTGGATCTAGTCTATGCTACAGCAAACAAGGTGTACCAATTTCAGTAAGAAGCAGTTCAAATATGCAGGCACTATAAGCCTTTAACCAGAAATTCCCAACTCAGAAGGGCAGAGTCCAGCCTCTCCTCCCACAAGAGTGCAGACCACGAACCCTCTTAATGTAAAATAACTGGCCTGAAGCCCAAGTGCTTAAACCAGAATTAATACACTTTTAGAAAAACAGACACCGAGCCCTCAATCAGCAATTCCCAACTTAGAAGGATGTAGGCTACCTGTTCTGCCACTACAGTGCAGACCACAAACCTTCTTAATGTAAAACAACTGGTCTGAAGCTAAAGTGCTTAAACTAAAAGGCTTAGAGTGAGTTACACCAAGCAGTAATAAATATAATTGAGTACTTTTAAGATGACACAAAAGCAAAATAAAGTAGGAAGAAGCACAAATACAGTAAAAGCATATATTTTTTTTAAGTGGAAAGAGAGAAAGGAAAGAGAGAAAGGAGTAGCAGAAACTAAGCTGATTGGCCTTCTCAAATGTTCTCCCTGTACTGGGTAGAATGAGGTAATGCCACTAGACTGGGAGGAGGGTCCCAGATCAAATTTACAGTAGGGGCGGGTAACTGTAAAGCCACCAACTATAAAAACACTATACCAACAGGGAGGGAGGGTGGGAAACAAACTGCAGAAATGCTTCTCACACCTGAAAAGCAGCAGTGAGCATTTAAATGAAAGTTTTAAACAGCTAAGGGAGCCTCTAGAAAAAAATAGTTTAACTGCAACATGTTATCAGAAACAAACAACCCAACAGATGCTTAATAAAAGTGGACAATTTCCAGTTAATACTTCACACACAGTGAAACTAGCTAGAAAAATACACAGTACACAAAGTGCTATAAATATCAAAGAAATAAAGAACAAAATAAACAAAAAACAGGATACTTTATGTTATATATTATAGCTCCAAGTTTCCTCAGTGTCTTTCCTTCGATCGGCTTAGTGTGAAATGGCAGAACACTCACAACTGAACTTCTTAGGTAACAGAAAGCTGACACTTGAGACAGCTTTTAAGAAAGAAATCTCAAAAGAACCAATGAGGTGCTTAGTCTAAGCTGTAGTCCAGGTGATGTCAGTCAGCCAATGACCTCAAACAATTCTCTCTCACTGAAATGCCTGATGGCTTTGGCTCAACCAAGATGCCCTGAATATGTGCTCAGACACACAGCCTCCACAAACACTAGGCCCAAATACAAGTCTAAATATGGAAATGCTACAAATATCCCCACTACTTAGAACAAACTGCAGAAATGTTTCTCACAGCTGAAAAGCAGCAGTGAGCCTTTAAATGAAAGTTTTAAACAGCTAAAGGAGCCTCTAGAAAAAAGAGTTTAACTGCAACAAGTTATAAGAAACAAACAACCCAACAGATGCTTAATAAAAGTGGACAATTTTCAGTTAATACCTCACACACAGTGAAATTAGCTAGAAAAATACACAGCACACAAAGTGCTATAAATAACAAAGAAATAAAGAACAAAATAAACAAAAAACAGGATACTTAATGTTATATATTATAGCTCCGAGTTCCCTCAGTGTCTTTCCTTCGATCAGCTCAGTGTGAAATGGCAGAACACTCACAACTGAACTTCTTAGGTAACAGAAAGTTGAAACCTGAGACAGCTTTTAAGAAAGAAATCTCAAAAGAACCAATGAGGTGCTTAGTCTAAGCTGTAGTCCAGGTGACCTCAGTCAGCCAATGACCTCAAACAATTCTCTCTCACTGAAATGCCTGATGGCTTTGGCTAAACCAAGATGCCCTGAATATGTGCTCAGACACACAGCCTCCACAAACACTAGGCCCAAATACAAGCCTGAATATGAAAATGCTACAAATATCCCCACTACTTAGAACAAACTGCAGAAATGTTTCTCACAGCTGAAAAACAGCAGTGATCCTTTAAATGAAAGTTTTAAACAGCTAAAGGAGCCTCTAGAAAAAGAGTTTAACTGCAACAAGTTATCAGAAACAAACAACCCAACAGATGCTTAATAAAAGTGGACAATTTCCAGTTAATACCTCACACACAGTGAAACTAGCTAGAAAAATACACAGTACACAAAGTGCTATAAATAACAAAGAAATAAAGAACAAAATAAACAAAAAACAGGATACTTAATGTTATATATTATAGCTCTGAGTTTCCTCAGTGTCTTTCCTTCAATCAGCTCAGTGTGAAATGGCAGAACACTCACAACTGAACATCTTAGGTAACAGAACGTTGAAACCTGAGACAGCTTTTAAGAAAGAAATCTCAAAAGAACCAATGGGGTGCTTAGTCTAAGCTGTAGTCCAGGTGACCTCAGTCAGCCAATGACCTCAAACAATTCTCTCTCACTGAAATGCCTGATGGCTTTGGCTAAACCAAGATGTCCCTGAATATGTACTCAGACACACAGCCTCCAAAAACACTAGGCCCAAATACAAGCCTGAATATGGAAATGCTACAAATATCCCCACTACTTAGTACAAACTGCAGAAATGTTTCTCACAGCTGAAAAGCAGCAGTGAGCCTTTAAATGAAAGTTGTAAACAGCTAAAGGAGCCTCTAGAAAAAAGAGTTTAACTGCAACAAGTTATCAGAAACAAACAACCCAACAGATGCTTAATAAAAGTGGACAATTTCCAGTTAATACCTCACACACAGTGAAACTAGCTAGAAAAATACACAGTACACAAAGTGCTATAAATAACAAAGAAATAAAGAACAAAATAAACAAAAAACAGGATACTTAATGTTATATATTATAGCTCCGAGTTTCCTCAATGTCTTTCCTTCGATCAGCTCAGTGTGAAATGGCAGAACACTCACAACTGAACTTCTTAGGTAACAGAATGTTGAAACCTGAGACAGCTTTTAAGAAAGAAATCTCAAAAGAACCAATGAGGTGCTTAGTCTAAGCTGTAGTCCAGGTGACCTCAGTCAGCCAATTACCTCAAACAATATTCTCTCACTGAAATGCCTGATGGCTTTGGCTAAAGCAAGATGTCCCTGAATATGTTCTCAGACACAGCCTCCACAAACACTAGGCCCAAATACAAGCCTGAATATGGAAATGCTAAAAATATCCCCACTACTTAGAACAAACTGCAGAAATGTTTCTCACAGCCGAAAAGCAGCAGTGAGCCTTTAAATGAAAGTTTTAAACAGCTAAAGGAGCCTCTAGAAAAAAGAGTTTAACTGCAACAAGTTTTCAGAAACAAACAACCCAACAGATGCTTAATAAAAGTGGACAATTTCCAGTTAATACCTCACACAGTGAAACTAGCTAGAAAAATACACAGTACACAAAGTGCTATAAATAACAAAGAAATAAAGAACAAAATAAACAAAAAACAGGATAATTAATGTTATATATTATAGCTCCAAGTTTCATCAGTGTCTTTCCTTCGATCAGCTCAGTGTGAAAAGTTCTCAAAATATCTAAACTTCTAGGTCATTCTTTGAATGCTTTTGAGTCTCTTTAAGTTTCTTTCCATTAAAGGAATCTATGGAATCATCCATTCAACAGCCAGTTCATGGCCAATTAAATCCTCTAGCAGCTCTTGAAAAAATGAATGTCTCAGTATAACTAGTATATGCATCACTTCTCCTAATATATCACAACTATGTTATACTTCTGTAACTGCAGCAAAATCCTCTACAGGATTGGTGGTGCCTTGCACAATGTTTTCTTATAGTCTCTAATTAAATATTAGCAGTGTTCACCTACAGCTCTTTTCAATAAATATATTCATGAAAACTTTCACAGGCATACATTTGGCAAGCGATATTTTTTCAGTGTGAGCATGCCTTTTTGACATTGGTTCATAGGTAGGCACTAGGGCCTAAGTAAACCTAGCCAACAATGTTCCCTGGCTTACGCCACCCAAGAAAGTTAATTTCCTTTGCCCCTGTCGAGCAGAGCTACAGAAGTGATCCCCGGGGTGTATTTCCTATTTCCCATCCACTCATCAAGATTTTTCTTGAAGAGTGCTAAAGAGGAACTTTGCTTGACATAGATGGGTAGCTTGTTCCAGAGTATAGGAAGTCTCTGGGGCAGGAATCTATCCCTCTAGCATGTCCTGTTTATTGTGGAGACAAGGTGTAGGTCCCAAGAGCATGTAGCTCAGAGGGACTGGAATTTCTTTAGGTGTAGCATGTCGAACAGCCCTGGGTTTAACATAGCTTTATATGTTAGGCAGAGATATCCTTGGAGTAGGCGATATGCTACAGAGTAAAGCTGGAGTTTTTTGAGATGGTCAGTGCAGGGCATCTGTTTGAGGCCAGTAATCCTCTTTGTGAGGTACCTCTGTGGCCTTTACAGCTGCTGCATATGTCTTGTGAGTTACATTCTAAAACGGGTGCTGTACTCTATAATGGGTCTAATGAGTGCTGAGAAGAGGGGAACAATGACCTCTTTTTTTCTGGATGAGAACTCTTTTGTGATGAGGTGTGCCACATCGAAGGATTTCCTGACTACTGTGGTGATGTGATTATCAAAGGAGAGACTACTGCCCACCTGGGTCACAAGGTCTCTTATCACACATTCGGCATTAGGTAGACTGCCGTTTATGTGGTAGTTCATGGGTACAGAGTTTTTACCAAAGGGGATGACAATGCACTTTTTGGCATTGAGCTTGAGGCCAAGCCTTTGACACTAGGCATCTATCTCAGTGAGGCCCTTCTGTAGGATGTCCACATCAACTGGGGACTCGACTATGGCTCCTAGTTTGCAGTCATCTGCGAACTTCATTAGCCAGAGACCTTCTGTGTTAGCCTGTACTTCAGACAAGTAGGTAACAAACAGAAGAGGTCCCAGGACTGAACCCTGTGGTACTCAACTTCTCACTGATTTGAAATCAGACTTGGAGTCTGCTACTTTAACAGTGTGGCTTCTGTCAGTGAGTCATTTGGCAGCCCATCTTGTGATGTAGGGATTTATACCTAGTTTAGTGAGTTTAGCTATAATTCCAGAATGGGGGATGGTGTCAAAAGCCTTGGCGAGGTCAAGATAGGCTGTGTGAACCACCTTACCCTCATCTACGGCTTTGGTGTCTTCCTCAAAGAAGTCAATCAGGTTCAGAAGGCATGATCTGCTTTTCACAAACCTGAACTGGGCGAGGTCCAGAGTTTGGAGGTTACCAATGTCTTTGTTTATGCGTTCCATGATGATACATTCCATGGCCTTGCAGACCAGGCGTGTCAGTCTAATAGGGCGATAGTTCCCAGGATCAGTGGTGGCTCCCCCTATGTGGAGTGGGATAACTGTTGCTGTGTGCCAATCATTGGGCACAAAACCTGATGTGAGACTATTATTGAACATGGTGCTTAGGTGGGGAGCCAGTTCATTCCAAAGTTTGTGTTAAACACAGCCTGGGATGTTGTCCGGTCCCATGGATGCTGGGTTTTTGGTTTTAGAGTGTGCAGCCTTTACCTGCATAGATGTGATTACAGGGACTCTGCGTTTTTCCGGTATAGATATGGGCCCTTTAGGGGATGTGAAGCTGGTAAAGTTAGCGCTGAACCTATCTGCCAGGAAGTTGGCAATATCAGTTGGTTCTGTAATTTTCGTGCCGTTGTGCTGTAACTCAGAGCAGATCTGGGTGTTGCCATTGAGATTCTTGGCATAGCTATAGAATGCTTTGTGGTTGCCCTTAGAATCAGTTGCGATTATGTTTTCATAACTAGCTTTGGAGGATCTTATAAGGGATCTCAGCTTCTTACTGAGGCTGACCAGAGAGCTCCTCCACTCATGGGATTTTACTCTCTTTTGCAACAGTTTCTTCCTTCTATTGTAAAGTTTGTTTATGGCAGGGGACCACCAGATTGGCTTCCTTTTTTTGGAGGATAGCATATTGGTTCTGTTTGGGATAGCACCATCCATGCACTTGTTTAAGTGCTTATAGAGTGCATTTGTGTAGAATTCAGCAGTCGTAACTGTATTGTCCATTGCCTGGGTGTTATGAAATTCTTAAGAAGCATGAAGTTGGCTTTGGAGACATGTTATACCATGGTTTCCTTAATGGTGGGTGGGGGAGGGATGCGGGTATCTAGGGTGATTAGCTTATGGTCAGATCTGACCATTGAGGAGTTGACTTCAGGTTTGGAACACTGGTCACTCATGTTGGTAATGACTAGGTCTAGGATATTGTTGCCCCTGGTGGGGGAGTGGATAAGTTGATCCAGGGAATTGTAATTTATGAATTCCAGAAAGCGTTGACCCTTAGCCAGTATCCGGAATCCCAGGGGCGACAGATGCAGGTGATCTCTGGCAAAGCATAAAGGTCTGTCGACCATGTCATCTCAGGCAGACACTGGATCCCCTTAGAATGACACCAGAAGCTTAGCCAATTGTTGAAGTCAAACATTTTGTCCTTGTACTGTGATATCACTCTGGGTGATGTCGGGATGCTACACAGGGCTAGGGTCATACCTGCCTGGGCTACAAGATCAGAGAGCTCTTCCATATCTCTTTTCATGTAGTCCAGCGAGGTATGTCTCAGGTCATTCACACCAACACGGACAATGACAGAGTCATATTTGTACTTGTTGTGGAAATACATGAGTGCATGGGTTATGTGGTGGATCCTGGCACCCAGCAGGCAGCTGACAGTAACCTTCTCCTTGTTTAGCCTGGTGAGTGAGACATCAGTGTGTCTGACTATAGAGTCACCTATGACTAGTGTGTTGGGTATGTTGTTTTGCCTTATGGGCTGTGATTCATTGGCACACTGCGTCTTTGGGCTATGTGTCATTTGGGTTGCGTTGGGGTGTGGAAGTTGCTTGCATTTCTGCTTTGGAAGTCACTGTTGCTTGAGCAGATTATTATTGAGAGCATCTGTGAATGTTTTTGTGTTTCTCTTTGTGGTTTTTGGTGGTGTAGGTTTAGTGGGACTATGTGATAAATGTGGTGTGGTGCAAGTGTTTACTGTCTCCTCTTGACTATCAAGCTCAGTCTTGGTTAGAGAGAGCTTTACCTCTAGTTTGGCTAGATAAGTGCATCTCTCTCAGGTTGTGGTGTTGGGTGGTATGAGGATAGGGTTGTCTGTGTACATGAGGCAATTGCTACATTGCCCCATGATGCCTAGATTCATCAGATAGACAGGAGAAAACACTGGGAGCTGACCCTTGGACATGCCTGAATAAAAAAAATACTTTCCTCTAGGCAAGTGAGGAAAGTGAGTATAAGAGCTGTTTTTTTCTAAGCAAGTGAGGAAAGTAAGTACAAAAACTGTTTTCCTCTAGGTAAAGAGGATAACTGAGTGCTGTAGTAATTTGCAGCTTATTTAGTGCTAAAAACATACAGCAAATGTTCTGAAATGTGTCATTAGCTCATTTATCATCTTT